>NC_042998.1:97592599-97625099 GCF_006345805.1 Octopus sinensis
TTTTACATCCATTTCTCATTCTCCACAATAGCACGATTCCAAAGGCATTTGGAAACATCTGTATATTGTTAAAGCAAGATGTCATTTTACAGCTGGATGCTCTTCCTACAGCAAACATGTTGGAGTAAATCATGTTAATAGTCAGTCAGTCAGCAGCAGGGAGTGAGTAATACATTATTCCAAAGAGCACAGCACAATAACTCTATTCACGTTAGAATTTGAGGCTATATAATCAAAGATCCTGTACAGTAATACAGCAAGATTTTGCTGCCTTGCAACAAATTCTATAAATAGATCAGAAGTTGTTGTCATCGTTGTTGTTGTAACCTCCGTGTTACTGAGAGCACTCAGGACTTGTAGGAACTCCATGACTAGGAATGCATGGGGGAGATGACATGGCTAATGTAAGAAGCCAGACATTGAGTTATCTTCACCTAAGTGAGATGCTGTAATACTATAACATTTTAAAAGCCATAAGAATCATCGTTATCAGAAATGCTTAGCAGTATTTCGCTTATTGCTACATTCAGGGTTCAAATTCTGCCAAGGTCAACTTTGCCGTTCATCATTCCAGGGTCGATAAATTAAGTACCAGTGAAATTCTGGAGTCAATGTAATTGATTAGTCCCCTCTCCCAAAATTTCAGGCCTTGTGCCTATAATAGGAAGGATTATTGCCATTGTCATCATCATCATCACCATCATTGTTATGGCATTATCATTTTAATGTCTATTTTTTTTATGCAACCATGGTTCAAACAGAATTCATTGAGGCAGATTTTTCTTTGGCCAGATGCCCTTCCTGTTGCTAACCCATGTTTCCCAAGCAGGGTAACTGTTCCCAAATAGTCTGCCATGCTTCCACAGAAGATTGAAAATGAATAACACTGCTAGCGTGAAGGTGATATTTTTCTACAACTATTGTACGATGCCAAGACAAGAGAATACAAACATACATGCACATACATCTTTCAATCTCTCTCTTTTTCTCTCTCTCTCTCTCTCCCTCTCTCTTGTTCTCTATCTCTCTGTCTATCTATCTGCTTATCTATCTATCTATCTATCTATCTATCTATCTATCTATCTATCTATCTATCTATCTATCTATCTGTCTATCTATTTATCAATCTACCTATCTATCTATCTATCTATCTATCTATCTATCTATTTATCTATCTATCTATGTCTATGTATGCATAAACAATAGGCTTCTTTTAGCTTCTGCCTACCAGACCCAGTCAGAAGTCTTGGGAAGGCCTAAAGGTTATAGTAGAAGACACTTACCAAAAGTGCCATGCAGTGGGACTGAACCTGGAACCATGTGGTCGGGAAGCAAACTTCTTAACCACACCACGATGTCTGTGTCTATTGAAAAACTGAATATAAAACTGAAATGTAAAGTTCCATGTTAATAAACTCCTGGTGCTGTATCAATATCCTCAAATTAAAGGTGAAAGAAATAATCCAATATCATAAATATAAAGATCATTCATGTTGTTCATACAACATACATCTATTTTTTCATGCTAGCATGGGTTGGGTGAGTACATATTATTGCAGAAGTGTTTTACACACTGATGCTCATCCTGTCACTAACTCTTACCTGTTTTGCAAATAAGTGGCTTCTATTTCACTTGTCTTTGAAAGCACTAAGCTATAAGATTTGCTGACAGGGAAATGTTAAGAAACATCACCATTCTTAGCTCAATGCTTTCATGTGAAGACACAGAATGAAGACATCCATAAATACTCACACACACATACATACATATATGTTCATGCACACATGCATGTACACACATATCCATGCACATGTGCACACACATACATGCATGCATATACACACAATACATACATACACACACATACACAGGCACACACATGCACGCACACACACACACATATACATGCATACACACATACATAACACATGCAGGCATGTGCACGCACACACACACACACACACACACACACACACACACACACACAAAAGGGTTCCAAACATTTTCAGTTTACCAATTCCACTCACATTGCATTGGTCAACCTGAGGTTACGGCAGAAGATACTTGCCCAAGGTGCCACACACTGAGATAGAACTCAAGACGAAATGATTACAAAGAGAGCTCCTTATCCATACACCCACAAATGCTGACACAAGCACAGGTGCATACATGCATTCACAAGAGACCCACCCACACAGAGTACACCAACATAAACTTTTGTTTTTATTTCAGTCACATTCATATTCTCATAAACCATCTTAGCCTCCCAATTCCAGCAGCTCATGTTTACATATACACTTATGGGTGTGGTGTGTGTGTGTATGAGTGTGTGTATATGCATGTGTGCATATGTATGTGTGTGCATGTGTGTGTATGCTATGCATGTGTGTATTTGCGTGTGTGCTTGTGTGCATGTGTCCATGCGCATGTGTGTGTGTGTGTGCGTGTGTGTGCGTGTGTGTGTGTGTATTTGTTTGTGTGTGTGTGTGTGTGTGTGTGTGTGTGTGTGTGTGTGTGTGTGTGTGTGTGTGTATGCATGTGTTCAGGGAACAACTTTCCTTTCAATCATGATGTATTGAAAACATGCCTATCATTGTTTTCATGTCTACCTTTTTATGTTTGCATTGATCCAACAGAATTTTTTAAGGCAGATTTTCTACAGGTGGATGCCTTTCCTGTTGCCAACATTCACCTGTTTCCAAGTAAGGTAATATTTCCCCATGACCAGATATATTTTCATAGCAGATTGGAAATGAAGAACACTTCTTATATGATGGTGATACTTGTTTACAACTGTCTTACAGTGTCAAGAGAAGGAGACACTAAAACATACACACACATACATGCATATCTATCTATTTATCTATCTATCTATACATACATACATACATACATATATATATATATGTATATATATATACATACATATATATACATATCATCATCATCATCATCGTTTAACATCCGCATTTCCTGCTTGCATGGGTTGGACGGTTTGACTGAGGGACTGGCAAGACAGAAGGCTGCACCAGGCTCCAATCCGATCTGGCAAAGTTTCTACAGCTGGATGCCCTTCCTAATGCCAACCACTCCGAGAGTGTAATGGGTGCTTTTTACATGCCACTAGCACAGAAGCCAGTCAGTGGGAACTGGCATCAACCATGTTCAGATGGTGCTTTTTATGTACCACCAGCACGGAAGCCAATCAGGCAGTACTGGCCATGGCTACAATTTTGATTTCGATAATATAAACACATACACATGCTTGCATTCACACTGACTCTTATATATGTATGAGTTGGCATTAGGAAAGACATTCAGTTATATAAACCAAGCCAAAAATAACACTGGAGCTCGCCACAGCCTTGCAGCTCACTGGTTCCTGTCTAACCATCTAACCCATGCCAGCTAGGAAAGCAGATGTTCAATAATGATGATGATGATGGCAACGACGACGATGACAAGAATATAGTGATGGCTCCTTTCAGTTTCCATCTACCAAATCTACTCAGCAGAGCTATAGTAGAAGACACTTGCCCAAATGCCAATGTCTGATCAACTTTATATCAATGACAGAGGAGTCACCTATGATATAACATACAGATCACACACTCACACCTATTAACCCACCCACCCACACACACACACACAGAGGCTTCCACACAATTTCTGTTTCCCAAAATTCACACATAAGACATCAGTCAGCCCTACCCCATGCTGAAAGGCACTTGCCAAAGGTGCTACACAGTGGAAATGAACCTGAAGCTCTGTAGCTGCAAAATAAAAAGAATGTAAAAGATGAAGATGGGATGTAGCCAGTCACTGCTGGATGTATCCCTCTTCATGTCAGAAGAGTTTTGGTCATAACACTGATTCATTAATGCTGCTCTGCTCACTTGACTCTAACCAGG
This sequence comes from Octopus sinensis, assembly GCF_006345805.1. Classification (NCBI taxonomy): domain Eukaryota; kingdom Metazoa; phylum Mollusca; class Cephalopoda; order Octopoda; family Octopodidae; genus Octopus; species Octopus sinensis. Next base: position 97,596,512 of record NC_042998.1, read on the forward strand.
CACTCTGACAGTCTAAAAACTCATCTTTACAACATGGAATAGAGGGCCTTGACCAAGAATTCAGTGCACTTCTTGTGCTAGGAATTGAACCTATAACCCTATGTCAGACAGCCCACTTGCTTTACCATTAGGCCACATGCCTTTTCAAGATATTTCATAACTGAACACAAATATCTATCTATAGTATTTTACTATCTCTTCAGTATCAGATGAAAATATGTGTCAATGCATGTCACTAAAATATGTTATATAAAAAGAACAATAAAGTTTGAAATTATACCCATGATGATGATGATGATGAAGATGATGGCAGCAGGCAGCAACATTGGTTTGGCAGAGGGAGCAGGAGTGGGGAGTCAAGGATGATTATGCTGGGGGTAATGGTGGTGATGACAGTTGTGGTGGTGATGAAACTATGGTATAGATGTAATAATAATGATAATTGCTAAACACACATGCACACAGAAATACACACACACACACACACACACACACACACACACACACACACACACACACACACACACACACACACACACACACACACATTTGTATACATTTGTTATTCTTAGACAGGAATATTATTGACAGGGACTTCAAAGTTTTGATCAGCTAAGCCATTGTCCAGTGATGAGTTAACTAGCCGAAACTTCAAAGTCACTGTCAATATTATTCTTGTTTCAGAATAATAAATTTTTACTCTACAAAAGTATAGAGTAACCTATTAGGTTAATGTAAAACTGTTTTTATTGTAACTGAACATAAAAACAAACGTATACACACACACACACACACACACACACAAATACATACATAGTTACATAAATACATACATACACATACATACATACATACACACATACATATATACATACATACATACATGCATGCATACATACATACATGCATGCATGCATGCATGCATACATACATACATACATACATACATACATACATACACACACACATGCATGCATGCATACATACATACATACATACATACATACATACATACTTGCATGCATACATACATACATACATACATACATACATACATACATACATACATGCATACATACATACATACATACACACATGCATGCATACATAATATTATCATAATATTATTTATGTAATGCATGCACTCCTTAATTTTTTACTGACATACATGCATACATACATAGATACACATATATATATATGTATGTCCATACGTATGTATATCATCATCATCATTTAATGTCCATCTTTCATGCCAGCATGGGTTGGCCAGTTTGACCAGAGCTGGCAAGTAGGAGAGCTGCACCAGGTTCCAGTCTAATTTGGCTTAGTTTCTACAGCTGGACACCCTTCTTAATGCCAATCACTTTACAGTGTGTGCTGAATGCTTTTAACATGGCACCAGCACATGCACTTTTACATAGCACTGGCATGAGTGCTGTTTACGTGGCACCAGCACAGGGCTCTTGCAGGCTAATTCTCTTTATCACAGACCTGTGAAGGACAGGTCTTCGTTGTTAATATCTTTGTTGTGTAGTGGCATAGTTTGGATATTTTGACATGATCCATTGGGTCTGTAACGGGAATTAGTTGCTTCTTGCACTTTTGGGGTGCAACTCGGGTGCATTAACAATTTCCGTTCCTTTAAATTTCCAGATTCTACCAGTCAAAGAACACAAACGCAACAGTAAAAATATATACTCTTTATTTTTCTTATAACAGTAAGAAATAAGGTGGTATATTTGGTTCCACTTGGTATGGATGTGGCAAGGCTGAAACTTTAACGCTTGTAAGTATCTTACAAGTTCAGCAGCAACAGAGCTGGTCAAATATGGCGTCCTTAGTGGCGAAGTAAATATGGTCTGCAACAATGTCTGGTGGAAAGCCTTCTGCCAACTGCTGTCCGTGTCTCCGGAATCCTTTGGTTAAGGTTTTACCTTCCAACGCCTCCTGTCAGCTAAATGCCACATCATCATTCCCTTCTTCCGGTCTTCGCACATGCGCGAGAAGGCACTTACCCTCTGCCTTTCCAGAAGGCTCCAACCCCGCACACGCGAACTGAAGTGGCGTTGCGCGCGCGCGCTGTTGGATAGCGTCACTACAGGTCTAAGGGCTGCATTATGGCCCACTGTCTCTTTTGGTATGGCGTTTTCAGCTGGTTGCTCTTCATAACACAACCACTTTACAGCACATAATGGTGCCTTTTTATAGCACCAGAACTATTGGTAACCATGCAGCTTGCAAGACTATGGACCATGGGAGAGAAGGACTTTATGCTAGACCCCAAGAACGGTTGCTTTATGCTGGGAGATAGGGGGATGAAGTAGGAAAGAAGAGAAAAGTAGAGAACAGGTTTCTTGCTGCAGAAGGGCTACATAGCTACCCACATGTTAGAAGACATGGTGGGGATGATTGGGATGGAGTGAAGAAGGGATAAAACTAGTGGTGTTAAGGTGTCTGTGAGGACTCTTAATGTACAAGGTGAATAGAAGTGAATGGAGACAAACGAACCAGGAGTGCAGATGGGTGGTGATTGCAAGACTGTATCAGAGATTGAGAGATGGGGAAAGAATGAAGCAGTGGATATGATGAATGAAGAATAAGTGTTCAATGGCTGATAAATAGGGGAGGGTAGGTGACAACTATAGAGATTGGATAGGGTTGAAGGATAGACGAAGTGAATGGTGGTTAGGGGGCAGAAATGACCAATGATGATGGAGGTAAAAAAGTGCAGAATTGTAATGATGATAAAGTAGACTAGAGAAAGGTGTGTGAGAGAAACAGGTGGGATGGTTGGTTGCGAGATTGTGGGAGGAGAGAGATGCAAGCATAGTGCATGGGGAGAGTGAGAAATGTATAGTGGTGGAGAAGGTGAGATGTGTTGAGGGTGGGCAATGTAATATGTGGATGAAGAAAACAGTATTAAGGATGAGGGTGGATATAGAGTGAAATGGTTCTGAGTTGTGGCATCAAGAAAAAACTTCAGTTAGACAAAGGGATATGGACGTGGTGGAGGTACCTCGTGGAAGGAATTTGGACAAAGGTCTCAGTGTACATATATGTACACACATATAGTACATATATGTGTGTATATATACTCACAGCATATAGTGTTGATGAATTGGGTAGGTTTTCTCAAGAATTTAGTGTTGATGAATTGGGCTGGTTTTCTCAAGAACCACCTATCACCTGTCGTTCTGGCTCCTTGTCATCTCTGTTAGGTTCAAGTTCCTGAGAGCAGCCTTCACCAATTCACCCACATGATTTCCTGGGTTCCATTATTCTGCAAGACCCATCAGCATTAAGTGATTGGTACTTCTTTACTCAGCTATATTATTATGTGTGTGTGTATATATATAATCATATATATATGTGTGTGTGTGTGTGGTGTGTGTGTGTGTGTGTATGTATGTATGTATGTATGTATGTATGTATGTATGTATGTATGTATATATATATATGTCTGGTGTAGCTCCCCAGCTTGCCAGCTCTGGTCAAACTGTCCAACCCATGCCAGCATGGACAACAAACATTAAATGATGATGATGATGATGATATATATGTATATATGTATGTATGCACATGTATATATATATATATATATATATATATAAATATATATATTTACTTATATATATGTATATAAATATATAGATATATATATATACATACACATGCACACATATATACATGCATACATACACACATGCACACAAATATACATACATACATGCACACATACATACATACATACATACATACATACATACATACATACATACATACATACATACATACATACATACATACATACATAGATTCTATGTTTATTCTATGTTTAATGATACCAATTAATAAACTAGACAGCAGTTATTTAATAAAAAGAAAAAGAATTCAAGAAATCTTTTTAATTTCTATGACTATTTTTTAAACTTGCAAAAAATCTTTTAGAAAATTTTTTTTAATGTTTGTGCAAATATTTTTTTTTATATTTTGAGCCCTTCGTAAAAACAAAAAAAATAAAATAAATTGCAATTTTCTGACTCTGCAACTATTTGGAAATAACTTCCTATCCACGTCTTGTAATTGCAATTGAGACTCTGCTATTTGTGTTGTTATCTTGACAGCCTGCTTTCATCAGCAAACAGTTGAATTGAAACCACTAGAGACATGTTCTGTCCCCTTTTCATCTAAATTTATCTCAAAGAAGGGAGTCACTGATTCACCAGATAAATATATATACGCACAGTGTGGCGGTGAAATGGAATGGGAGTAATTGTTTTAACTCTAAGATAAATCTAATTTGAATATATGTTATCATTATACTTCCAAAGATTTAATTGTTTATTTACAGAAGCTCTTTACCCCCACAACTGTGTGAACATCTTGCACTTTTAATTAATCATTTATTCCATTCATGTTGATGAATATTTTATAATGAATTGAGTTTTCTTAAATTAATGGAATTTGAAGTATGTTTATTTAGACAAGTATCATAAGAAGTCAATATTTTAATTATATAAGAAACAAGTGAATGAATGTGTTTACAAAAATATTTTTTTCTTTTATCTTTTAGCTTTCACTTGTTTCAGTCATTAGACTGGCCATGCTGGGGCACCACCTTGGAGAACTTTAAGTCAAATGAATTGACTCTTTTACTTTACTTGTTTCAGTAATTTGACTGTGGCCATGCTGGAGCACCACCTTTAGTCGAATCAAATCGACCCCAAGACTTATTCTTTGTAAGCCTAGTACTTATTCTATCGGTCTCTTTTGCTGAACCACTAAGTTACAGGGACCTAAACACACCATCATCGGTTGTTAAGCGATGTTGGGGGACAAACACAGATACACAACATATACACACACACACACACATATATATATATATATGATGGGTTTCTTTCAGTTTCTGTCTACCAAATCCACTCACAAGGCTTTGATCGGCCCGAGGCTATAGTAGAAGACACTTACCCAAGGTGCCACACAGTGGGACTGAACCCGGAACCATATGGCTGGTAAGCAAGCTACTTACCACACAGCCACTCCTGGTAATTATTTTCTTTTTAATGTCTGGTACTTATTTTATTGGCTTCTTTTGTTGAATCACTAAGTTACAGGGACATAAACACACCAACACTGGTTGTGAAGTAGTGGAGAAGTGGGGACAAACGCAGACCACAAAGACACACACACAGACACAAAGACACATGCACAGACACTAAGACACATGCACACACACATATGTATGATGGGTTTCTTTCAGTTCCAGTCTACCAAATCTACTCACAAGGCATTGATCAGTCCAAGGCTATAGTAGAAGACACTTGCCCAAGATGCCACGCAGTGGGATCAAACCCAGAACCATATCACTGAGGAGCAAACCTCTAACCACTCAGCCATGGCTGCATCTATAAAAAAAGCTTTTACTTTTTTTTTACTTTGGTATGTGTCATGAATAACTAATATTTCAGAGCTTCTTAGTATAGCACAACTGGAATAAACACATATTTTATATTCTTCATTTTGGTCTGATCACAATTTTTTTTTTCAGTGTTTCCAGGATTGACTTTTCTTTCCATATCTGAAGTTTTAAGTAACGAAAGAAAAAAGTTATCAGCTCAGTAATTCTAGTCTGGTAAATATGAATAAGACTGAGACAGAGAAAGTTTTTAATCAGTTTGAATTTCTGAGTTGTTCCCCTTCACTTTCTTGACAAAAATTATTATTAATGTTCACTTGTAATTGTAAAATTGATGTGACCATTCCATCTTTTTCTTCAGCATACTGTCTTGGAATACATTATTTCATTTGTTCTTACTTTCTTAGGGCAATAAATAAGAATTTAAAAACCCACCACAAGGTCCAGTTTTGTTATGGGGTGGTGCCTTGTGTGTCGCAATGACCGTGAGAGCTATGCTAGGGAAGTCCAAGTGCCTGTAGGGCATCCCATGCTAGAGAGATCAAAGGACGCCAGGCTAATATGAACCTCCACTTCCATGAGGTAAAAATAGGTTTGTGTAGGGCCAACACCTCTACCTACATAAAAAAAAAATCACAGAAGCATCAATGACAAGACTCTGGAGAAGTTGGTCTTCCCTCAGGGAAACATGACAGGGAACAGCAAAATCCAAAAGGAAAAAGCTGAGATCCAACTGGAGAGACATATAAAAGACAGCCTTGAGTAAAAAACAATAAATAAAAGTAATTGAAGGCCTATGATCCAAAAAGAGCAAAGGGCTTAAATAAAGTAATCTTAAAAATATTCTGCCACAATTTTTTGCCAATTGAATGGCTACATAGAAATTCTGTTGTTGGTTTCACAGATAGCATTCTAGTGCATAGAAGATGTATAATAGCATTCTAATGAGTAATAGATGTGTCCAAATATTTGAATTTGAATAAGCATGCAGTATCATTTTGAGATTTCTGTGACAATAAACCATGACATCAGCATATTCTGGTGGATTTTCATTTTAAGTAGTTTGGTCTATTGTATAAGTATCAATTGCCTAGAGAGTAAGTTTGGTAGATGAAAACTGTGCGAAGCTCATTGCATGTGTGTGTGTGTGTGTGTGTGTGTGTGTGTGTGTGTGTGTGTGTGTGTGTGTGTGCGTGTGTGTATGAGTGTGTGTCTTTGTGTTTATGTTTGTCCCCATCCACCACTGCTTAATAACCAGTGTTGCTGTTTTATTCACTTCCCTATAACTTAGCAATTCAGCAAAAGAGACTGATAGAATGAGTACCAATCTTAAAAAATAATACTGGAGTTGATTTGTTTGCCCAAACCTTTCAAGGCAGAGCCCCATTATGTCTGCAGTTCAAAAGTACCAGTGTCCCAGAATCCTTTGCACTGATAAGTCAAGTGTCTCATAAAAGAGAAGCTGTTCTCCAAATGAATACCACAGTGATTGGCATATTTAAATTCAAAGCTGCTAGACTGTACTAAGAATAAATATGCCAGTCATCATTTCAATTCTCACTGTTCACCGTGCAAATAATCATACACACACACACACACAAACACACACACACACACACACCACACACACACACACACACACACACACACACACATACACACACACACACACACACACACACACACACAAACAAATGCACACACACACACAACAGGCTGTTTTTAGTTTCCATTTACCAAATCTACTCACTCATAAGGCTTTGGTTGATCCGGTGCTTCAGCAGAAGACACTTGCCAAAAATGCCATGCAGTGAGGCTGAACATGAAACCTGTGCTTAATAAAAGTTCAAAACACTTCAATAGGCAACTCTGCACATTTGATTTTCAGCTTTCTATCATTGAATTTAGAAGTTAATTCTTCTTCAGATAAATTAAAATTAATAACAGATCATCATGATCATCATCATCATTGTCGTTTAACATCCACTTTCCATGCTGGCATGGGTTTGACAGTTTGACTGAGGACTGGCAAGCCAGGAGACTGCACCAGGCTCCAATCTGATCTGGCAGAGTTTCTACAGCTGGATGCCCTTCCTAATGCCAATCACTCTGAGAGTGTAGTGGGTGCTTTTTACATACCACTGGCATGAGGGCCAATCAGGTGGTACTGGCATTGACCATGCTTGAATGGTGCTTTTTATGTTCCACTGGCACAAGAGCCAGCCAGTCAGGTGGCACTGGCAACAACCATGTTCGAAAGGTACTTTTTACATGCCACTAGCATGGGAGCCAGTCAGGGAGCCCTGGCATCAACCACGTTCACATGGTGCATTTTATTTGCCACTGCCATGGGAACCAGTCCGGAGAGACTGGCATTGACCATGCTGAAATTGTGCTTTTTACATGGCACCGGCACAGGTGCCAGTCAGGCGTTGCTGGCATCAGCCACAACAATGATTTCACTTGACTCAACAGGTCTTCTCATGTGTAATTTATTCCACAATTTTTATTTAACAATGATTTCAGTATTTTATTTTTCATTTTTTAATAGATAAATGGAATTAGGAATTCAATCACATTTATTTTTATTAAGAATGGAATACAAAAGTTTAATTTCTCTTCCAGAGCTTTCATACTGTACTCAAATGACCGTAAGTGAATTAAAAGATGTAATGCACTTCTCTACTTCCTCCCACTTTGACTTCAGTTTAGTTGACACACTTTTAGTTCAACCTTATATATGATATTTTAAGACTTTATATTTAGAACTTTGTATTTTTCATATTTTTTTTTTAAATAATATTATTATTTTTATAGCACACTTAACAACATTTTGTGGATCTTTGTGGTTGCTGTCAAAGATTTGGAAATTCTAAAATTAAGTAAAAATTTTCAAATTTTGTAGATTGATATAATTTTTCAAATGAAATTTGGATTTGGGATTCATTTATTACCAGAAAAATTTTAAAAAATGCTCCAAAGGTTCAAAGTTTGATAATTTTTTTAGTTCAATCAGAAGACAGGAATCAGAATCAGTATTTTCTGCAAGATAGCTGTCTGTCACAAAATGACAGACAGAAATAACTCAAGCATGAAATGATATTGCTCATCAAAATTGTGGCAGTAATTGTGATGGTGAAAGTGTCAGAGTCTCACTGAGTACAACAACCTTGTTACAATGGAAATAGGTCAGACTCCAATCTTGCCTGTTACTATGGAAACAGACGCCATTTACAGTCATGTGTATAATGGTGGTATACTGAGTATACAAAATTTGAAAACAATTGGAACAAAAGTGAAAAAAATACAAAATCTGTGACAGCAGCTGGAAAGATCCCATCATGCAATTGAAAATGACTGTGGCAATGATACTACCATGCATTGATGGTAGTATCATTGCTATTTCTACCCATACAAACTTCTCTCCAAATAATACTGCTTTTCGATTTGCACTACTTTCATGAACAGAAACATCCTCCTACAGAGTCATTAAAGAAGAGACTGTTCTTTTCCAATAATATCAATGTACAATTACTGCACAATTTTACAACACAGGCCACTACCAACATAAACAAAACTCACCAAAAGCTTTCATATTCTCTACAAATGCTTCACAATTTTTAATGGTTTCCCATGGTGGCATTATTCATTTAACATGGCCAAAATTTTATTCTACAAGACCATGCTTCTTTTTCAGTGTCTGAAAATATTTTAGCTTTGATCAGTTGATAACCAACAAAGATCAAGTTGGGACTACTCTGGAGTATTGATCACATATTTGGAGTGATGCTACTTCTACACACACAAACAACCTAACCCAAGTAAAATGATAAATGAAATCCAATTCAATGACCAAGAAATATTTTATGGTGGTCTTTCATATGTTAAAAATGCTGATCAGAACTGTGTAACTGAGATATGCAAACAATGAAAGCAAGGAATATAAATGCTCTCCTAAAAGAAAGTTAGTTATAAATTAAATACTTGGAAAGTTAACAACTCAGCCAAGATATGAAATGGTATTACAATATTGTAAATTCTTCAGAAGTTAGAAGTATATCAATGATTCCAAAGTATGATAGTATCCTCAGAGATTCTGATACATAGTGCACCAAGATTTGATCAGGTTTTGCTAACTATCTCTCAACAAATTATACATTACATATACACATATACTTAAATACAAAATCAATTTTTTATTATGTAAGACAGCTATACATCAAGTGTGAACAGTATTCACAGCCACTGGGTGGTTGATCTTCTCAACAGTTTTTTAAATTAATAAGTAAACATTTATGATCAAATGCTTCATTGCTTTTCCTAGCCCTTTTGCATTTAAACCAGCCATATTTGGCCCAAGTATTCTACCTGGTTTGTCTTCAACCTAGCTAGATCTAACCTCTCACCTACCCTACAATGTCATTCTAAAAATATCCAATCACATCATTGAAATCTTGACGTTACAAGATAATGCAAAACAATGTGAATAAGTATGCAATACATTTGACAGAGTAACCTGAATACTGAAGGGTTAAAGAAACACTCTTTGAAAAATTACTGTTGCATGAAAATTATAAAACAAATTGTAGTAACTATTTAACCTGTCTGTTAGAATTAGTTTCTCTTTTGTAATTATAAAAGTACTGAGATTAGAACATTTAATTAACAAAAAAATTGAGTGATGATTAGACATTCATAAAAAAACAGTGAGTTGTAAACGAAAAGCAAGTTCATGTATAAATTCAGAGTTTCCCCCAAACAATTCGGATGTTGGGAAGTAATTATAATTTTGTTTACATATGTGGGAAAGGGGAAATAGGAAAATGTGACTTTTATGTTTTTGCTAAAGTAATAAGTGATGTAAGTGAAGCAGAAATCAAAGCCAAGTTCTAGGTTTGCTTTATCATTAACCTACTTAATCCATCACCTACAACATCTTTCATACCAAGCCAATGAGGAAACCTCTACATATTTGTGTGCCCTGCTAGAAACAGTAGCAAAATTTCCCTCATATTACATCCTACCCTCTTGAAAAGAGTGAGAGATGTTGGTTTGCATCTTAAACTTTGTAATGAATTCCAGTAATTATGTATTTCTTCATTTGCATATTTTTCCACCACAAAGTCCAGTCTTAGTTGTGTGATGGCTTGTGTGCGTCAATGACTCTGAGAGTTATGCCAGTGAAGTGCAAGCTCCAAGTAGGGCTGCCCATGCTGGACAGGTCAAAGGATAAAGACAAGACTAATGTGGACAACATTTTCTTAGAGGTAAAAAATAGGTTTGCTTGGGGCCAATACCCCTACCTGTGGAGACACATGACCTAGTGGTTAGAGCATTGGACTCGCAGTCAAGAGATCACAGGTTTGAATCTCAGACCAGGTGATGTATGTGTTTATGAGCAAAACACCTAACTCCACATGGCTCCAGCAGAAGGTCACCTGCGATGGACTGACATCTCATCCAGGTGGGGAACCATTTCACTAATGAAACCAGGAAACCGGCCCTTATGAGCTCAAGAAGGAACAAATAACAGCAACAACAATACCCCTACCTAGAAAAAAGCAATGTCACTGGAGCATCAATGACAATTCAAAACCAACAAAACCAGGAGAGGAAAGCCTTCCATCACAGAAACACATGAAAAAGCAAGGATCCAAATGGAGAGAAGCAGAAGAGACAGCTGAGGGTTGAAAACAGTGGAGAAAAGTCATCAATACCCTATATTCGATGGGAAGCAATGGGTTTATCATAATCTTGCATATTTTTACAGTTTCACTTACATATTCAGTTTGCAGGATATTAATCAGATGGTATTTTAGTTGCACAATACTGAAGAGAAGTCTGAGATGGTCATAACTGGAATCTTTTAGTCATAGGTCTGTCCTGTCAGATTTGATCTGGCTGGGGACTAAATAATGGTTTCAAATTATGGCACGATGTCATTAATTTTGGGGGATGAGTTAAATCAATTATATCAACCCCAGTACTCAACTGAAACTTATTTTATCGATCTCAAAAGGTTCTTTGATGGAATTTTAACTCAAAGCATAAAGATGAACAAAATTCCACTCAGCATTTTGGCTGGTGTGCTAATGATTCTGTCAGCTCACCACCTTCATGAGAGGAGACTAAATAATAATATTTATTGTAGGAAAAATAAATAGCAATGATTTATTATATGGATGTAAGGATTTTTATTTCATCAGGGAGGAAATGAAGTATTGTTATATCATTATTTCATAGGTGGGATTGATAAAGAAGGGAACTGAAATTAAATTCTGACCAACCTTTTGCACAACTAAGTTTTGTACCACAATGTTCAGTAAAAACAACACGCAGAAAATAGGAGGAGGGAAGGTAGATTGTTCAGTTAGATGCTAAGCTTACTAGTAGTCACATAAATCCTATTGAATATGAGACTTGTAACAACTGAATGTTAATGAATGTGAATCTACTAATAACTGAATGCTAATAAATTTAAAGCTAATGATAACTGAATGCTAATGAATTTGAAGTTTGTAACAACTGAAGGCTGATGAGTTTGAAGTTGATAACAAATGAATGACAGTAAATTGTGAGGTTATATATTAGATGCTTTGCATTTTATATAAGACATATTTCAAATACAATGTTATCTTGGAGAAAGATGGATCATGCCAGCTGTAGAAAGCCTTTTTTTTTTTGTTAGAGGTATATCAACAACAAAAGCTAACTGGAGAAAAAATGCTAAAGTTTAAAGTACAAGATGCTAAAAGTAACTAATTTTGGAAAGTTAGATGGTTGGAGCAAGCTTATTTAAAGTTTGCTAAACTGTGAAGGCTGTTTAGTTAAAAAGCTCACTTGGCAACTGTGTGTTTTTGAGTTCAGTTCCACTGTGCAGACTCCAAACCATACGTATAATATCTTTAGTTGAATCTCTTTGATTCACCTGATTCTTTACTTAAACATTATTTTCTTTGTTGGCATTCATTTTCTTAACCCCTAAAACATAATAGCATTTTTTTTCTTTCCGGGAAAGAAATCTGAAAGTTCTTTTACAAAATATGTAAAACAGTTTAAGGTGCTTGAATTATTTTTAGCTATTACATTTCATGCTTACTTTGTCTTTGAGGAAATAGTTGGCTGAGAAGCTATATCAATATAACTTTCAAATTATATTTGGTTGTGTATAAATATGAAAATTACAAAATGTGAAGTAAATCCTGAGTCATGCAGCAGCATTTTAATTCCTCCTTCATCCACATTGTCCTCGTCCTCGTCATCATCATCATCGTCATCCTCATTGCCATTATTTTATGGCCTCTTTTCCATGCTGATGTGGGTTGCACAAATTCCACAATGTCTCATCCCTCATCACAAGACTTTGTAACCTGGCACACATACTTATGAACTTGAATTTCATGGGCCCTAGGACAGATAAGGCAGGAGCTTCACCCAGTTTACATGGAATATAAGTGTTTGAAATTACAACATTCCCTACAGAACAGGATGTCGGTCAAAAACACACACACACAGAAACAAAGAAAACCAGTCATCTTTGTTGGTTTTCTTCAACAGCGACATCAACAATGATGAATGCTGACAACTCCAACAACAGCAACCATGATACCATTGCTACCACCATCACCAACAATCACATCAATGATATTGACAACAATAACAATTTTGATAATGATAAAGATGGTGATATTTTAGTGAAGTATAGTGTTTTGAAGAAAAAGTCTTCAAGAAGAGATACATAAAAACGCATAAAAAATTCTTTTGGAAATTGTTGTTTCTTTCATATATTTTTTCCAAAAATTAAATGGATTTGCAGAAAGGTCCAAATCAGCTTCTTTAGCTTTAAAATTTAAATCTAGAACCCAAGTCATTTTTATTTGCATCGCCATACTTAAGACATGATTCTTATTGTTGGTTATTCTTCCTATCACCAACAATTTAAGAACATGGACTGGGTGTATTTCATAGTTTGTAACCACTGGCACTAGAGAATTTGTATACAGCAGGGTTAGATAGTATCTCTCTGCCCTATTATATGTTGATTTTCAGAGTAACTGTTTTACAAAACAGGCTAGTGGAGTCCACATTTCTTCCATTTATTCATTTCCTTTACTGTAGTGGTGGAGGTTATGATGACAAAGATGATGAGGAAGATGATGAGGATGAGGAGGATAACGATGATAATGACAATAATGATGATGATGAGGGAGAAGGGAAGAGGAAGAAGAAGAAAACAATGACAATGACAATGATGATGATGACAACGATGATGACAATGATGATGATGATGGTGACAATCATGTTGATGATGATGATGAAAGCAATGATGAAATACAAGATCAGACTCTCAGAAAAGAATAAGGAAAAGAGACAATAAAAGAGCAGATATGGGCAATCTCTTTTTTTCTAGCAGCAGATTTTATGAGACATTGCTCATCATAAATCTATCCACACCACTAAAACAATAATTTAACTAACATCACATGTAGTTTTGTAGAACAATGTATACCATATATTGACACTAAACAAATAAAAATATTTGTAAAGAAAATTTACTGTTTTTATATAACAATAAAACTGAAAAAAGGGAATTACTTGTGAATTTTAGCATAAAACTTGGTGAGAAAAATTTTTTATGAGTGTTTCAACTGTTGGAAGTATCTGAAATGCTGCAGCTTGGAAATTATCTTCAAGATGGTTGTATGCGAATTTTAATCTTGTTTTACACTTCATGGCTTCCAATGGGAAAATAAGAAACACTTGCTTACAATCATAAATATTATTAGATACTGTTGTGGTAGGTCAAATAGAGATTTTTGTCTTGTCAAGAAAATGACAATGTTTCAAGGGTTAACAAACTGAGCAGAGGCAACACAAGATCAACAGGAACCATCATAGGAACTATGCCAATGTCTAAGATATATGAATGAGTCATGGTTCTCTGAATCATTTAGGAAGACAGTAACTCTGAATAAGAGTGATATACAGCATTTGATGATAGGAAGGGCAACCATCTATAACAGCGTTTCTCAACCGGGGTTCCCTAGAAGCCTAGGTTTCTGCAAAAGGTTCCTAGGGCTTCCATAAGAAAGAGTGGGATATGCTACTACTAATTTCATGATCGTAATATTACTATATATGCACAACATATTATTGGTTATTTTAATATTGTAATATAGACATCATCCTATCTAACCTATTATGTTATAGAAAAATATAACAACCATTGGGGATATATTCAGTGATGTCAGTAATTTATGGACACCCTATATATATATATATATATATATATATATATATATAATATATATATATATATATATATATATATATATATATCTGATATTTACCATGAACTACAATGAAAAGAATATGAAAAAGACATGGTATGATTAGGACTTTGGTTTTAGCTAGGTTCACTCTAAGGCCCTTCGGTTCTAATATTTGCTTCCACACCTGAAACTTCTCCTCTAGTTCTGATAGTGACTCAGCAATTAGACAAGGTCGTCAGCATAGAGGAGCTACCAGGGGCATCTTGTCTTGAATTCCTCTGTTATTGCTTGGAGGACTATGATAAATAGGAGGGGGCTGAGGACTGAACCTTGATGGACCCCTACCTCTACCCGGAATTCTTCACTGTACTTGTTGCCAACCCTCACCTTACTGACAGTATCCCTGTACATGGCTCACATAGCTCTCACTAACCATTCTTCTATTCCTAGTTTCCTCATTAACCACCAGATAAGGGATCGAGGGACCCTGTCAAAAGCTTTCTCCACGTCAAAGAAAGACAGGTACAGGGGTTTATCTATGATTGGTATTTCTCCTGCAGCTGTCTTACCAGAAATATAGCATCAGTAGTGCTTTTCCCTGGCATGAGCCCAAACTGTATCTCATCTAAACTGACTCTCTCCCCAATTAGTTGGGCTATGACCCTCTCCATGACCTTCATTACCTGTTCCAACAACTTGATACCTCTGTAATTATTTGTATCTAAAGCGTCACCTTTACCTTTGTAGCAGTTGACTATGGTGCTGCTACACCAGTAATTGGGTATGACTCCTTCATTTATCACCTGGTTAATTATACGGGTGACTAGGCTATAGCTGACACAGCCAGATATTTTGAGCATCTCTGCAGTAATTCCTGATAGGCTGGGGGCTTTCCTTGTCTTCATACTTATAATTGCTTTATCTACCAAGGTACTGTCAATTTGGATAGCTGGTCCCTCTGTTGGGTCAACATTCAGCAGACTCTCTTTCTCCCATTCATTCTCTTTATTGAGCAGCCTTTCATACTGGCATCTCTAAACCCCTCTCTTTGCAGCCTCGTTTAGTGCAAGTGAACCATCATCCATGCAAACACATTTCTCTCCTATGACATCACAATTCTCTCTCACACACTGTCTTGCAACACGAAATATTTCAAGTCTTTGGTCCTCATGGCACAGAACATTGGCAAATTTTTTCTTATCTGGCTAAATAAACCTGTCTCCTAGCTTCCCTTTTGGCAGTCTGATACGTTCTTCCAGTCCTTCCAATCCTCTAATAGCCTTGTCAACCACACTGTTCCACCACCACGATACCTTGGGTCAAGAGGGGACTTTGACCCATCCACAGATCTGGTCAGTGGCTCTCAGCAGGTTGTTCTGTATATATATCATATATATATATATATACACACACATTATTTACATTTGTTTGTTGTTAACACAATGTTTCGGCCGATATACACTCCAAAAACAAGAACATACTATCCACTCCAATTATGAAGAAAAGAGAGGATGAAGCCAATAAACTGTTTACTCTATGTGAAAGGACTCTCCGAAAAGATACAAAAGATATGCGGCCCATATGACATCAGGACAGTATTCAAGAGTAATACAACATTTCGCAAATGTCTCCTTTGAGTAAAACCACCAATAGAAGAGAATATGACCAAAGACTGCATGTACTCCATCCCATGCAGCTATGGTAGCTTATACAAAAGTGAAACATGCCACCCACTCAAATTAAGGGTAGACGAACATCACAAAGCTGTGACACGAGATTTTGATAAATCAGGTATAGCTGATCATGTATGGAAAAATGGAGACCACCTCCCCCTGTGGGATGAAGTTAAAATAATAGACAGAGAACACCACTGGAAAATATGAAAATTAAAAGAAGCAGCACATATGCTAGGACACAACAACCTCCTAGGCAGATCGAGTGCAGATATGAGTAGCATATGGGAACTAGTATTAAGTAAGGTTAGGAAAATATTAGATTTATAAGCGCTAAAATTCACTCCATAATTACCTACAGGCATATAGCATAGTGGTTAAGAGCACGAGCTACTACCCCAAGATTCCAAGTTCAATTCCAGGCAGTACTTGAATAAAAATAATAATAATAATAATAATAATAATAACAACATCAAAATATACCTTAGGAATGAGAACCCAGGTTCAAAGTTTCCCCAAGACACCTGATAAAGACAAAAAAAAGATGAGAACAAATATCCATCAAATGTAAATAATGTACATAATTCCTCATTCATTTCTTAAATATAGAACTGTAATATATATATATATATATATATATGTGTGTGTGTGTGTGTGTGTGTGTGTATGTGAAGGTGCATGGCCTGGGGCTATAGTAAAACACTTGCTTGAGGTGTGCAGTGCTGTGGAACTGGACTCAAAATATGTGTCTGCAAAGCAAGCTTCTTTACCAGACAGCCAAGCCTAATAGTTGAAAGGGAAGAAAAACCAGCTAATAAATAGCCTTGAACCTACAATATTTTGGCTGTAAAATGCTTTTATAATGAGGGTTATACTGACATTTTTAATTATGATGGTATCTCTTTACAAGCAGGAGGAAAATTATGTCATTTGCCATGCTATCTAGAATACAGAAAGTAGACGTGAGTTTTACATCATTGGAACATTTTAACCGGGACATATCTCAAATTATTTAACCTAATTTCTGAAGCAGAGGAGGTGTAATGAGTGGTCTTATATTATGTTAAGGAAGTCATAGGAACAAGTTATGACTTGCTGCAAGGATATGAATTAAAGAATTAATTTGCACAAATTACTAAAAATATAAAAAAGAAACAAAAATACCTCACTGTTTATAATGAGAAGTCTCATTCATTTAGCATCATAGGAAAACATTAATAAAAGCAAAATAAGACAGAAATATATTTCTAGCATCATGATATTTAAAGTAAATAATTTTGATTACCACATGACTTCACTCATATTATACTATAAGTAGTAAGATGCACCCTGTAATTAACTAGGTATATTTGGGGGAGAAAAAATATATTTGGATGATTTATGAGCATAATATCAAAGATTCCTAAAAAGGATGAAATAGTACTATACATGATTGCCATGAACTAGAAATTATAAGAAATTTTTCTTGAATAAATAATTAGATTATATATACTTATGTATTTATATGAACTCTTTGTATCCTTTACATATTCCTTGATACCAAATTCAAATTTCTAATCTTGCCTCATACTGTGAGAAGAAAGTTATCTCTCTTTGTAGCGATGGCCATCCAGAAGGCTCCAGGTGTGTATCAAAGATTTCTTTTAAACATTTTATAAATTTGATTAGCTTTTATCTGTTGTAATAAATGATTTGTAGATATTTGACTTGTATTTTATTTGATTTCCCATTCCAGTTTTATGCTTTTAATTATTTTCACAAACAACAATGTAAGTCTGATACAGTACAAGTTATCTATCATATAAAATAGACCTGTGTGTGTGTTCGTTTTTCACACAAATTGGTTCCATGCTTGGGATGCATGAATAATTTGACCTCGGGTACATAATAGGGTCTTCATTTTATCTTTTTATTAAAAATAGATAAGATTGCTTTATATGTGATTCACTTCTTTAAAAAGGTTTTTCAATGTCAACTTCCAGTATTGATGTAGCAACTACCTAAACAATATTAATTTATTACAGGCAAAATTTTCCGTTTTCATTTGCAAAGTCTCTCACTCTCAATTTTAATGTTTTCATTTCAAGTTTTCATTCACTATTTGCAAACAACAATGATAAATTACTGAAAGAAATATTTACTAAACAAGTGAGAATTTTTAGAAATTAAAGTTTTCAAGAAAATTTACTTTCTGAACTTCCTTTTATTATTGAATATTTCAAGTTCACAAATTTAAATATTCGGTACAAGATAGTTTTTAATGAGCTTTTATTTATACAATTTTTCATTTCATGTTCATTTAATTCATTGTTTGCAATGTTCCCTCTCCCACACACATGCATACACCTTATCTCTCTAATATAAACACACACACACCACACTCCAAGTTTGATTTTGTTATTACACAAATATCACATTAGGATTTTGCGATTCAACATGGGGCATCCAAAAAAATATGGACATTCTTTGAACCTGCACACTTCGTTAATTTCCATAACAAATTTTTACTTATTTATTTTTTGTGCACTGTGTTCAGCTCTATGTATTTGTAGTCAATCACACACACACACATGTTTTTGTACATATATTTGTATACATTTATTTATGCATGTGTGTTTGTGTGAATGTGTGTGTGTGTGAGAGAGAGAGAGTGAGTGAAGGGGTGTGTTGTCATGTATACGTACATACATCAATACATATGCATACATCTTTTTTGGATGTATGTGTGTGTGTCATGTCTGTTATGTCTAAGTGGCACTCATTCTCTCTCTCTCTCTCTCTCTCTCTCTCTCTCCCTTTCTCACACACACATGCACACATACATAAAAAAAGATGTATGCATATTTATTTATGTATGTATACATGACAACACACTC
Source organism: Octopus sinensis (assembly GCF_006345805.1). NCBI lineage: Eukaryota > Metazoa > Mollusca > Cephalopoda > Octopoda > Octopodidae > Octopus > Octopus sinensis. The sequence continues at coordinate 97,615,755 of NC_042998.1, forward strand.
CTTCACTCTCTCTCCCTCTCTCACACACACACACGCATACACACACATCCATTTCATATACATGTACATGCATCTTTCACTTTCTTCTCCCTTTCACTTTAAAACAAAAGGAAATGAATAAAGATATTTTATGGAAATTAATGAACAAAACCAGCTGTTCATTTTGGCATTTCTGCAGGTTCAAACGAAAGAATGTTAAAATATGCTCTTGAAAAAGAACATTTAGCAGCAAAGGCATGATGGCAGACAATATCATAAAAATTATTAGAATTGAGAATCAAATTGGTAAATATTATGAAGTGGCTAGCAGAAAACAACTCGTGTGCTGCCATCTATTGATTGAAGGCTTGGCCCTGGGGGATGAACTCTCAATGAACAATACCACATTTCCGGGGGTGATGCTCATGGTAGGTCTTCCAGGGAGCTAATTGTCTTCCTGAAGTGTTCTTTTGCTTTTGAAGTGCCTGTGCCACTCGACACACTGCACACAACCCATTGCCTCATCATTGTAAACTTGTCAAAGCATGGACAATGTCTCTGTAGCAAACTTCCCAAGTCTTTCTGCTAGTGTTTAATTAAAAAAATAACTTATTTACTTCAATTTTAACAACATCTCTTTCAAAATAGTCACCTTGTGCAGCAATACACCAAACACAGTGATTCTGCCACTTTTGGAATCCAACCTGGAAGTCATTATCCATAGTTGAGTCGAAGACTTTTAGTTGAACAAATAGACTCTGTTTCTTAATTTCTAAGTCTGGTATTTATGCTAATAGTTTTCTTTGTTTTGTTAAGTTTTGCTTGCCAGACCACTAATACTCTGGATTTCAATGACAGCATTAAAACAGTGACATTTCAGCTGCATTTTCATTTTGGGGAAGAAATGAATGTCTGCAGGTGCTAAATCTGGTGAATAGGACAGGTGCAGAAGAGATACTCAGTTGTTTTTGGTGAGAAACTCACAAGTGAGGAGAGCTCAGTGATAGGGTGCATTGTTGTCATGAAGAATCCAATTGTTTGTGCTCCACAGATCCATACACTTTTGTTGAATGTCCTCTCTCAGACACTTCAAAACGTTGCAGTAAAATGCTTGATTGAAGGTCTGACCCTGGGGGATGAACTCTTGATGAACAATACCACATTTCCAAGGATGACGCACATTGTAGGTCTTCCAGAGAGCTAATTGTCTTCCTGGAGTGTTCTTTTGCTTTTGAAGTGCTTGTGCCACTCAACATATTGCACACAACCCATTGCCTAATCGTTGTAAACTTGTCAAAGCATGAACAATGTCTCTGTAGCAGAATTCCCAAGTTTAACACAAAATTTTGTGTTGGCTCTTTGTTCCTGCCCATGACAAAATCACAGACTACTGCATACATCTGATCCCAAAGACACAAATTTCACAACGTGCAATGTCACTCAGCACACTGCCTCATGAAGGTCACTGCTAGCTCTTATTGTGCACACAACTGTGTCTTGCCATCTATTGGTGCACTGCAGAACTAGTCTGGAAACTTTTTGATATTACATTGCAAATCGACTGAATTCAAGGTTTATTTTCTCTAATAATCTATTAAAATGACATAAAGTAAAAAAAGATGTAACTTGAAATAATGTAAGTTGAGGCATGCTTATGGGTGCTTGTGTGTGTGTGCATATACAGTGCACAAAGGTTTTTGATTACTCTGTGACTTCTGCTGATTATTAATAAAATATATAGTGTGTGTGTATATATAAAATATATATGTGTGTGTCCACCATGTCCTATAGCAGAAACAGCTGTAACCTAATGAAGTTCATTACATGACATTTGTTTTTGCCAGTATCATCTCCTTGTTTCTGTTACCACTCTATACTCATCTAACATCATGTTCTGGACCATACATATATTGAGTTCTACACCAGGTTATTAGTTTCACTATGCCTGAGAGAAATATTAAAATATGTGTAATACATATATGTGTGTGTATACATATATATATATATACATACACACATATATATATTGTACATATTGGAAGCATGTGGTTGGGAAGCAAGCTTCTTACCACACAGGTGTACATGCATATATCTATTATGTATATATATGTGTATGTGTATGAGCAAGTGTGTGTTTGTGACGCCCTGTCTTGACATCATGCAATAGCTGTAAACCACTGTCACCATAATACAGTGACACTTGCTTCCAGTTTTCCATGAAAACATGTCTGGGGATAGGAAAATATTACCTTACTTTTCTTGGAAACATCTGAGGTGAAAAGAAGGGCATCTCCATAAAGAAAATCTGCCTCAGCAAATTACATCTGACTCTTGCAAGCTTGGAAAAGTAGATGATAAATGCTGCTATATATATATATATATATATATGTATGTATGTATGTATATATATATATATATATATATATAATATATATATATATATATATATATATATATATATATATATATGTATGTATATGTATGTATGTATGTATGTATGTATATATATATATAATTAACAAAAGTACAAGAGATTAGGATAATGGTTAATGAACATCATTAACTTACAGTTGTTTCTGCTGTAGGACGCAGTGCAGTTAGAGCTTAGTACTTGTGGATCACCTTATAGCTTCTTCAGAGCTTTTGAAGCATATGTACATTGAGTTGTAACAACACTAAGTTGTTAGTATTGCTGTGCTTAAGTGAAATATTAAAATCTACATGTGTGTGTGTGTGTGTGTGTGGTTTGATAACAATTGGTTAATAAACGAATTAATGTGCAAGTGGCTGAGTATTCCATAAGCTTGTGTGCCCCTTCCCCTCCCCTACCTTAATGTATTTTTAGTTCTTGTACAGTATCAGTGTGATTTGGTAAGCAGCAAGGCTGATTCTTTGATTTACAGAGCCTGTACATCCTATGGGCTTCTACAGTTTTTACCTCCACACCAATCTATTCACAAGGTATGGGTCAACCCAAGGCCATAAAATAATGGCATTGGCCCTAAATACCATATAATCTAATCAGATACAAATCATTTTTGCAGCTACCACAGCTTGAAGAGGAGGTAGCAGGGAAGTTCACCAGAGGATTGTCTCAACAACTGCATGATCTTTCAGTTCTGGAAAAGGATACACTGAGAATTAAATATCTCGGATGTGGTTACACAAATGTGCCCCTGGCAGGATACACACCATAACTGTCCCTCACTTAAACCTTGAACAGATACCTCTTCTCAAATCAATCATGCACACACACACACACACACACACACACACACAAAGAGGATGTGTGATTTTATGGTTTCATGAGTGAAAACTTTAAAGTGTGTAAGAATTTGTAGAATCTAATATACATGTATTATATTTTAAAAGCTATGCAATTATACACACATACACACACGCACACAAATTTATATATATATATATTATATATATATATATATAATATATATATATATATACATACATACATATATGGAGTGCAGTGAATAAATTGTCATTTAAATTACGCAAAATGAAAATAACACTGACATCTCATTTTAACAGATGTATTTGCCAAATTACATAAAAATATCTTGAAATACTAAAGAGTAAATTTATTCAATAAAATCGCCATTGGCTTCAACCACGGCCTCCAGATGACTTCAAAATCTCCAGCAACTCTTCTGGATGGTCTCTTTGTTTAAGTTGGTCAATGCTGCCACAATCTTTGCCTTCAGTTCATCTTTAGTGTTACAAAAGTTTCGTTGGTCTCTCACTCAACTGCACCCCACACATAATAATCAGGGGGTTGCAGTCTGAGGTGTTAGGTGGCCAGATGTTAGGGGTGCTGTGGTCACAGAAATTGTCTGACAGCCATGGCCGGGTTCTCCTGCTTGTGTGGCAAGGTGCAGAGTTATGTTGCCAAACACAGGGTCTTCCAGCAGCCACCCTCTTGACCCAGGGCAACACTACCTCCTCCAGGCACTTGATCTAGGCCTCCATATTGATTCTGAGGTCACGTGGGAAGATGAATAGAGGCATAACAGTGCCATCACTAGTGATCACTCCAAACATCATGGTGTTGACTGGATGTTTGATTTTTATCAGATTGACACCCAAATTGACACCCAAAAACTCTGAAATATTTGTATCAGAGCTTCTTGCATGAATGTCAAGCAGTACAGCATGTTGTTTCCCAATGTCTGGTAGAGTGAATTGCATCATGGTGCTGTTTTTCTTGCAGATGGTGCCAACTGACCCTACTATACTGTGTAGTCGACAAAATCAAAAACAAACAATATGCATGAAATTAAAAAGATGAAATGGCGACAATTTAGCCACTGCACACTGTATGTATATGTATGTATATGGGAGTTCTAATTGCTGAGTCACTAACAGAACTAGAGGAGAAGTTTCAGGTGTGGAAACAAGGATTAGAATTGAAGGGCATTAGAGTCAACCTAGCTAAAACCAAAGTCCTAATAAGTAGGAAGGCAGGCAAACCACAAATCCCTTCAGGTAGATGGCCCTGTTCGATCTGTAGAAAAGGCGTAGGTAGAAACTCTATAAGATGTACCCAGTGTAAGTTATGGACACATAAGAGGTGCAGCAATATTAAAGGAAGGCTAATTGGGATGATAGTTTTCGTATGTGGCAGATGCTCGGGAGCTATAAATAACACTGAAAATGTGCAGAGAACAACTTCTGCCTCACTAGCACTTGTGCTTGGGGCATGTGAAATATTCGAGCGAGGTCATCGCCAGTGCCACTGGACTGGCTCCTGTGCAGGTGGCACATAAAAAACACCATTTGGGCGTGACCATTGCCAGTACCACCAAACTGGCACGTAAAAGCACCCACTACACTCTCAGAGTGGTTGGCATTAGGAAGGGCATCCAGCTGTAGAAACTCTGCAAGATCAGATTGGAGTCTGGTTCACCAGACCTCAGTCAAGTCGTCCAACCTATGCCAGCATAGAAAGTGGACATTAAATGAAGATGATGATGATGATATATATATATATATATATATATATATATATATATATTATATATATATATATATATATATATGTATGTATGTATATATATATATATATATATATATAAATGGACTCATGGTAAATGTAAGAAAATGAAAAAGGTGACCACCAACACTGACGGGAGAGTTTGTTTGTGGAAGATGTGAGAAAGGAGCTGGAGGGCTAGCAGAACTAATAGAAACACTATATGATGAGATGGAAATGGTAAGAGGGTTTTGTTATTTGGGAGATAGGATGGATGTAAATGGTGGATGTGAAGCAAGAGTGAGACTTGGCTGGGTAAAGTTCAGGGAATGTGGAACGTTGTCAAATGAGAAATGGTTCTCATTAAAGATGAAATGAAGGGTTTACAAGAGTTGTATGAGAGCTGCAATGCTGTATGGGAGCGAGACATAGTGTCTGAGGGAAAGAGAGATGATAATTTTGAGAAGGACTGAGAGAGCAATGGTGAGAGAAATCTGTGGGATGAAATTCTTTGATAAAAGGAGGATTGAGGATTTGATAGGAATGCTGGTGCTGGAGGAATCGGTGAAACGGTTGGCAAAGACAAATGGAGTGAGGTGGAATGCACATGCATTGAGGAGGGACAAAGAGCATGTTCTGAGGAGGGTGATTGCATTTGAGGTAAATGGAGCATAAAAGTGAAGTAGACTGAGGAAAAGATGGAGGGGGCAGGTGGAGGAGGAGATTGGGCGGGTTTGGTTGAAAAAGGTGGACACACAAAACCAGACAAGATGGTGAGGGCAGTTACTATGGGATTGAGGTATATCTGGCCACTCCCATCAAAGGAGATAAAACCCAGATTTAAAATACTGAATAATGATGATGATGATGATGATGATGATGATGATGATGATGATGGATGATGATGATATATATATAATATATATATATATATATATATATATATATATATATATATATATGAGTATATATGTATGTAAGAATGTATATGTATGTTTGTATATAAGCATAAAAGTATATGCATATATATGTATATATGTGATGGTGGGGTTATCTTTTACTTGTTTCAGCTATTGGACTGTGGTCATGCTGGGGTACCACATTCAAAGGTTTTATTTGAACAAATTAACCCTGTTTCTTAATGTCTAAGTCTGGTACTTATTCTAAAAGTTTTGTATGTTTTGTTTGTTTTGTTTGCCAAACCATTAAGTTAGAGTGATCTAAACAAACCAATAGCAGTTGTCAAATGGGAGTGGAGCAAAATACAAACACAAAATCACACATTGACACAGACAGACAGATATACACACACACACATGTGCATGCAGAGACAAACACACACACACACACACACACACACACATGTATATTCTTTTCTACTCTAGGCACAAGGCTTGAAATTTTGGGGAAGGGGGACAATCGATTAGATCAACCCCAGTATGCAACTGGTACTTGGCTGTGTGGTAAGTAGCTTGCTTACCAACCACATGGTTCCGGGTTCAGTCTCACTGCGTGGCACCTTGGGCAAGTGTCTTCTACTATAGCCACGGGCCGACCAAAATCTTGTGAGTGGATTTGGTTGACGGAAACTGAGAGAAGCCAGTCGTATATATGTATATGTATATATATGTGTGTGTGTTTGTATGTCTGTGTTTGTCTCCCCAACATCGCTTGACAACCGATGCTGGTGTGTTTAGGTCTCCGTAACTTAGCGGTTCGGCAAAAGAGACCAATAGAATAAGTACTAGGCTTACAAAGAATAAGTCCTGGGGTCAATTTGCTCGACTAAATGCGGTGCTCCAGTATGGCTGCAGTCAAATGACTGAAACAAATAAAAGAGTAAAGAGAGAGTAAAGAGAGAGACCCTGAAAGGATGAAAGGCAAAGTCAACCTCAGTGGAATTTGAACTCAGAACGTAAAGACAGATGGAATACTGCTAAGCATTTTGCTCGGCATGCAAACGTTTCTGCCAGCTCGCCGCCTTACACATAAGTTTATTCAATTAACTTCTTTCAATTTCCATTTAACAAATCAACCCTCAAGGCTTTGGTTAGCCCAAGGCTATACTAGAAGATATTTACTCATGGTGCTTTGTGCCTGTGTTTGTCCCCCACCACTGCTGACAACCAGTGTTGGTTTGTTTACATCCCCACAACTTAGTGATTCAGCAAAAAAGAATCAGCAGAACATGTACCAGACTTAAAAATAAGCAATGGGGTCCTAGCATAGCTGCAGTCTAATAATAGAAGCAAGTAAAGAATAGAAAGTTGTGTGTGTGTGCATGTGTGTGTGGGGGGGTGTATGTGTGTGTGTGCGTGTGTGTGTTGTCAGATAAATTTGACAAATAAACCTAAAAATTAATGTCTTCATTTCCTGCATGAAATTTCTTAGTGAAACAAAGCAGCTTCTCTACTTCTATGAAATGAATAAATTACCAGCTACGGTTGACCCCTGTTTTAACAGTGTAAATATAATAAAATATAATAAAGATGATTCTAAATAGGAATTAAAAGCTGCTTATTATGTAGACTACTGATAATTTTTAATAAATTTATATTTCTTGGCAGCCTACATCAAGTATGATAGTGCACATTCTGATTTTAGAATATTTTAAGAACAGGTTGCGACAGTTAGACTATGCTTCACTGATGAAGCATGTCTAATAAGACAGAAGCATATCTGGAGTTATTACTATACTGCTTTCTGTAGGGTCATCTACACCATTATTCAAAATTGGAGCTTATAGATGGTTTCCAAACTCAGTTGCAACATGTGTTTTGTCACATCAGTAAAATTCTGACTCATGGTTACTTTTAGGAATTTGTTTGTATCGGGATGTGATGATATCAAGAAAATCAAAGCACTGATGCTCAACAACTACACATCATATTCTTTGACTGACATCACCAAAAATTCTTATGAATCCAAAATTGTTGATTGAAAAATCAGTCAAGCTTTGATAATGCTAATCACAAGCTATAAAAGAGAAAACACCACCAGGCAGTTGAACAGAGTCAGATAAATACAGAACCAGGCTTGATTAAGTCAGCAGTTAGCAAGCTGATACCTGGAGACAAAATGCTGTTGACAAATAAAGACAATAGAAACTGAAAGAATCTTGTGTTGAGAAACCAAGCATGACTGCAAAAAAAATTCTTTCTCTAACAGATACTACCATCAAAATGCCACCCAAACTTCTAACATACTAATAATTTTAGCTGATTCTGTTTTGGCAACCTGACTGCCTGCAAAATATGAATGCTACACTAGCTAACCATTCCAGTGTATCAACATTCCTCATCACACAGAAAAATCCATCATGATATTGTGAAATGAACCCTACTTTATTTTATTTATCTATTTATTTATTATTTATTTTTTTATTTATGTTTTTGTTTTGCTCTACCAGACTGACCATAATGAAGAACTAATTTTGATTTATATTCCTTTTAACTTTGACTCATCCTCATATTATTGCAAATTCATTTAAGTTTTGAGGCTATTTCTCTCGTATTTCTCTACTAGAATAAGTAATTAAGATAAAGATTTCTCTCCCCCTTATCACTCTGAGTGTAATTTTATTTAATTAAAAAGTTTTGATTTATTACATCAAGCATATTAGTACATATTACAGAAAATTTAATCCCACTAAACATGACAAGAAGCCCAGACATGCTTTGCTGGCTGACTGATGCAAAATACAACCCTATGTGTTGACAATGAGACTGTTGTTCACAGTCACCAAGCACATGGCAAGATATGCAAACAGCTGCAAACAGGAAAGCATTTCTAGGTTTCTTGACTTTTTTACTAAGATTAAATTCTCTGTAATACATATAAATTTACTAGATGTAATAAATTAAATTTTTTTAGTCAAATAATTAGAATGTGATTAGAATGTCACAGGAAAGACTCACAAGACAGATTCTTCAAGCTGAGCCAACTGACAGGAGACAATGGAGTAGATCAAGAATGAGATAGTTGGATAAAATCCATAATCTCAGTTGGCAGTGCCTAGGAATCCATCTGGAAAATGGAGGTAGTGCTTGAGGACTCTACCCCAACAACCCTTCCAGAAAAGTGGTCAGAGAAGAAAGACGAATGGATGGATGGAATAAAGTTACTCCATAGTAACAACGAGAAAACAGTCATTATCATAATGATTTATTCTGGTAAAGAAATGTAAGGAAGACAACCTCATAATTAAAATTAAAATTAGAATTTTCATAAATGAAGGACTTCTACACAGTTTCTGACAACCAAATTTCACCAAGACACTGTCCAATCCGAAGCTATGGTAGAAGATACTTGCCCAAGAATTCACTCAGGGGAATCAAATCTGGAACCATGTCATTGTAAAGATGAACTCCTTAATCATA
>NC_042998.1:97632599-97802599 GCF_006345805.1 Octopus sinensis
TCTCAGATAGTGTTTGCTCAAACCAACTCACGAAGGTATGGGGGTAAAAGCATTAAAAAAATCACAAGTGCAAAGGTTATTTGAGAACGTACGTTTCTAGATTAGTCAAATCGACATTTCTTTCGTCAGCTCAGAACTCCTTGATTCGGATTTGGGAACACTGAAAGTGGGAGCATACCCTTTTGGCTTCTTATCACCTCCTGAGATCTGCTTTCTTTAAGTATTAGAAATAGCTGAAAAAATTTTTTTTAGCTGCTATTTCTAATGAGTTCAGTATGTGGCAAAGTAATTTATTTTACTAAGCCCTTTTATATAATATATATATATATATATAACATACACATTAAGTACAGGATATCACCAACATGCAAAACACATGTAAGCACACAAGAGATAAGTACAGGACAAAATACCAAAAGAAGTCTAACTCCTCCTCAGTTGTTGACTGTTTATTACTCCTTATTTTGAGCTTTCAACGACAAAATAGGAAAACTTCATAAGACAGCAGCATCCAGAAATTTTTTAAATATAAAATTTGTGGAGAGTTAGGGCTTTGAATGAAAAAACAGCAACAGAGTGGACAATCGACAAAGACAAATATTAAGGGCCGTTAGGCCAAGATGCATTGTAATAGCTAATGCCTGGGAGAAATTTTTAAAGGAAAAAGACTAAATAGAAGAGAAGAAAATAGCAGGAAAGAAGTGTCAGGAGGTGAGAGAAATGGCCTGTAATCACATGTAAGCAAGCAGGCAGAGGGGAAGGGGGCAAGAGGGGAGATGAGGGAAAGAAACAAAGGGAGTGAGGAAAAGGGAGAAGGAATACAAGATAGTAAGGAGTGGAATGTGTGTGTGTGTGTGTGTGTGTGTGTGTGTGTGTGTGTGTGTGTGTGCATATGTTTGTGTGTCTGTGTTTGTCCCCCCCACCCTCGCTTGACAACCCAATGTTGGTGTGTTTACATCCCCATAACTTGGCAGTTCGGCAAAAGACACTGATAGAATAAGTACTAGGCTAACAAAGAATAAATCCTGTGGTCAATTTATTCGACTAAAGACGGTGCTCCAGCATGACTGCAGTCAAAATGACTGAAACAAATAAAAGAATAAGTCATTGTAAAATTTATTTGCCATTCGTTAATCAAAGCACTGGTTCTCAAGCAGGGTCCATATGACTCTTGGGGGTCCATATAAGATTTTGTTGCTAAAATTTATCTGCAATAAATTGGTTATACTTCTATATTACACGAAATATTAAAATGTTTTATTCAATTCATAATAATATTTAATTATAAAAATTGTATTAAGATTTTTATGAACATCAAATGGCTATGTGGGACCACCTGAGTAAAATAGGAATCAAAGGGATCAACAGGCAAAAAATTATTGGAAACCACTGAATTAGAGCATCAATGACTAGATAAATTACTTCCTAAAAATTCAGAAAAATTTATTGTCTATCATGAAGTGAAACAAATGTGTTACAGACAGTGGCATAGCTAGGGTAAACTGTGCCTGGGGCAAGCTGCAAAAAGCCACCACCCCACCACTTCAATTACAAAATCCATGATATTTTATAGTACTTATTTCTTACAAGTAATTAATGTTTTAGAGCAAGATTTTAGGAATAAATACTTTACCAGGGTTCATTTACCTACCAGTTCAGTGCAGCTTGTAATTCAAAATATATTTTTATAATGTTTACTTTTATGAAACCTCCTTATTTCAACCATTTAATGTGCTAGCTTCACCATTGAAACATTTAAAAACCTAATGTGTGAAATGAGATGTAATAAAAAAAATACAATTGTTAAAGTCTCATCATTCTTGCTTTTGATGAGGCGTAACTTACAGACATCTCTTATTATAACATCGTTATTACCATTAAAGGGAAATGTTTTGTCAATTTTTTTTTCTTCAAGATTTAGGATTCATAAGGATAGTTACCCCATTTCCATAGTGCATAAGTAACTAATATCACAACATGCTCCCTGCACAGAACACCAGCCTGTTGCAAGGCACAGGGCCAGCAATTTTGAATGGAGTGGGAAAAGTTGATTAAATTGACCCCAGTATTTGACTGACACTTTATTTTATTGACCCTTAAAGGATGAAAGGCAAAGATGACTTCAGCAAGATATGAACTCAGAATATACTTTTCTACTCTAGGCACAAGGCCTGAAATTTTGGATGAGGGGGCCAGTCAATTAGATTGACTGGTACTTAATTTATCAACCTTGAAAGGATGAAAGGCAAAGTCAACCTTGGCAGAATTTAAACTCAGAACATAAAGACAGACGAAATACCGCTAAGCATTTAGCCCAGCATGCTAACATTTCTGCCAACTCGCTGCCTTATGAACTCAGAATATAAAGAAACAGAAATGTTGTTAACCCTTTTGTTACCATATTTCATTGGAGATGCTCTGTGTTTCTTTCAATTAATTTTAAATACAACAAAGAATTTAGTAAAATAAGCTAGTTATCATTAAGCTAATGTTAGGAACATATTTTTATGACTAAGGTTTGGTGGAAGATTTTTAATTCAGAACTTATGAAAACGAAATATTTGTACTACAGAGCCAAAGGCGGTTTCAGCTGGGTTGGTATCAAAAGGGTTAAGCATTTTGTCCCGTGCGCTAACAATTCTGCCACCTACAAATACACATACACCTACAAATGTTACATACATGACATTTAATAATTACACTGATTTTTAAAAAAATCTTATTTGCTGTTGTGTATATGAAACTTTACCACAAGTTTTTCGGTTATTTTTTCTCAGGATCCTGTCTTTGATTTTTCATTGGTTTCAGTTTGATTCATCAAAAGTTATTCATGTGTTTAAGAATAACAGAAGAAAACATGATATACTCTGATATTTCTCCTCTTATAAACACCATTCAGATCCAAGATTCTTTGTATACTAACATTAATAATAATAATGACAAAAATAATAATAATTCTTTTCAGTTTTGGCACAAGCCCAGCAATTTTGAGTGGGTAGTCAATTACATCAATCTCAGTGCTTGAACGGTGCTTATTTTATCAATCCATAAAGGATGAAAGGCAAAGTTGACCTCAACAGTATTTGAACTCAGAATGTAGAGTCAGCAGAAATGCTGCTAAACATTTTTCTTAGTATGCTAATGATTCTTGCAGCTTACTAATAATAATAATTGTTTCTAATTTTAGGTACAATGCCAGTAGCAGCAATAACAATAATAATAATAATAACAATAATAATAATAATAATATAATAATAATAATAATAATAATAATAGCAGCTATAATAATAATGATGATAATGATGATGATTTCAAATTTTGGCACAAGGCCAGCAATTTCAGGGGCAGGAGTAAATCAATTACATCAGCTATCCTCATCCATTCTCGCCACATGACCATACCAGCGCAGTTGTCTCTCTTGCACACTACATCTGATGCTTCTTAGATCCAACTTTTCTCTCAAGGTACTTACACTCTGTCGAGTATGCACACTGATATTATACATCTATTGGAGCATACTGGCTTCATTCCTTGCAAGCTTACACATGTCCTCAGCAGTCACAGCCCATGTTTCACTGCCATGTAGCATGGCTGTTCGTACACATGCGTTATACAGTCTACCTTTTACTCTGAGCAAGAGGCCCTTTGTCACCAGCAGAGGTAAGAGCTCTCTGAACTTTGCCCAGGCTATTCTTATTCTAGCATATAATAATAATGAGCTTATTATATATGGTGCATAGTTATAGTTCTTTGTATAAAATAAAGAAAAAATTTTTTCCTGCAAAATGGGACATTTTTTGTTCAGTGTTTTCACACCTTAGTTATACTGCAGTACCTCTCTTTGGTTTTCCTCCTCTGATTAGATTTTTCTTCTCTTCTACCCTTTAGTGGGGATCCCATTTCCCCTGTTTAAGTTCTTTTATGAATAAGCTAAGAATATTGAACCAGCCAATGATAGTTCTTTCGGAAACTTTTACAGTGGTCATTGCTTACCCCTGCAAAACACAATATATGCAACAAGTGGAGGATGCTACACTGAAACTGACTTGACCACCCCATACCAGCATGGAAAAGCAAATATAAACAAAAAAAAAAATGATGACTTTGGTTGATAGAGCCATGAAATTTTCTTGTGGAACTTTACTTGTATAGTGTTACACCTTTCAAGTGTTGGGCCTCACAGAGGCAATGTCAAATGACCAAGACCTTTGGCATTATGCCATGCTTGAGTAGAAGACCCATCAAGCCAAGTGAACTTGTAGTCGTGGCAGATACTGGTGTCATGCAGATGGCACCCATGCCGGTAGCACATTAAAGCACCCATTACACTCTTGGAGTGGTTTGCGTTAGGAAGGGCATCCAGCTGTAGAAACCCTGCCAAATCAAACTAGAGTCTGGTACAGCCTTCTAGCCTGCCAGCCCTGGTTAAACCATCCAACCCATGCCAACATGGACAACAGATGTTAGATGATGATGATGATGATGATGATGATGATGATGGTGGTGGTGGTGGTGCTGCTGCTGCTGCTGCTGCTGATGATGATGATGCTGATGATGATGATGAGGAGGAGGAGGAGGAGGAGGAGGAGGACGACGACGACGACGACGACGATGACGATGACAACAATGATGATGATGATTAGTTTCTTGTGTATGTTCAGAGCCTCTAAAACTTCAGGTTCCATTCAATTGCCATCAATTCTTTTGCCTGTTATCTGATATCATTAGCTGAAAAGAAGTTAGTGTTGATAGGGACTTTTATTAATCTAGGGAGCCTCATTAACCAAACAGGGAACCTCTCTGGAGATGTAGATCTAAGGGATGACCATTAAGTGTGCAAGATTTCATCAATTATGCAAAAATCTAGAAAACTGGTGGGGAAAGGGATTTAAAATGAGATTATCTTGTATCTTTTACTTCCTTCAGTCACTGAACTGCAGCCATGCTGGAGCACTACCTTGAAGGTTTTAGTCGAACAGATTGACCCCCAGTGCATAATTCTCAGTTTGGTACTTATCCTATTGGTGTCTTTTGTAGACCTACAAAGTTATGGGGATGTAAACAAACCAACACCATTTGTCAAATGATGATGGGGGACAAGCACAAAGAGTCACACTCATACACACATATGTGTATGTATGTGTGTGTGTGTGTGTGTGTGTGTGTATTTACATCCGGCTTCCTCACAGTTTCCATCAACTAATTTCATTCACAAGGCATTTGTTAGCCTAGGGATATAGTAGACAATACTTTCCCAAGTACCTTGCAGTGGGACTGAACCCAAACCCACGTAGTTGCAAAGTAAGCTTCTTAGACACACAGCCATGCCTGTGGCTAGTCATGATAAAGATACATTGCTTTTAAAAAAATTACTCTTCAATATTTAGTAGGGATTGAAAGACTGGGTAAAAAAATGCACCCCAAAAGAAAGAAGTTATATACTTTATTATAGATGTCTTTGAAAAAGTTTCATGTGTCACATAGTTATTTCCAATGAAATGAAGATATAAACCAATCAAAATTAGAACCTTTAGCAATGTAAAAATTTCATTTCTTCTTGTTAGGCCTGGCAGCAAAACTTCTACCAACAAAACTTGAACACCAAATCTTACAATGGAACCCCAGATACAGAGTTTGCAAGAATATCTGACAAGGAATTGATGCCAGTCAATGGAGAAGAATCACAATGTAGAATATAGATGTAATGAGATTTTTATGATGCGATGAATATTATGACTGACAGAAATGTCTGGAGTACTTTGCTTGTTTTATACAATTCAGCTACTTCGACATATTTCTGAAATAATATACTTTAGAGGAATTAATGATTTACTTTAGTAAATTACCGAAATCATTGACCAAGCTTTGCGAAAGACAACCCCTTTTTATTGCTTATTGTGGGAATGCTTTTGAAGATCTTATTAGCAACAAAAACTCTAATAAGCTATGATATGCACTAGTAACCGGCGAAAAGTATGTCAAAAGCCAAGAATATCATATCAGTGCTATGGGATGTGAGTCATAGTGTGGTATATCAAGAAGCAATCAGAAGTAAAAATGCTGGTAGTATCAACAGAAATAGTAAAACATCGACACCAAAATATTTTTATGTTCATGCATGATTAACTAGCAACTCGTTAGAAATAATAAGTATTTAGCTACAAATATACACATAACAGTACCAATAACTCAGATTACATATATGTTTGTTTGCATTGGTATTCTAGAATACTGCAAGATTAGATCCAGTTTGTAGTTTGTTTAGGAGCAATAAACACCAATATGAAATGTACTCATACAGATTAATGTTGGATTACCACAGTATTGGATTAAATTTACCTAACCCACTGATATTGAATTTTTGAGAATTTTTTCTCTTCTTTAACTTGATTGAAAGTAGTCTTAATGAGAATTAGTATTAGCAATCTTAGACTTTCTCTGGAAATTTTTTCATATTAACCTGATTGTGAACATCACCTCCTCAGGAGCATGGTAAGTTATATTTTACATTTTCATCTAAAAGCAGTAATTCTTGTAATGAAAGACAATGTCCCAGTACAAAACCTGTGAGACCCTTCATCATTACACTTCTTTCGAATTATTTTTTTTAGTTACTTCTTTCAAGTTATTTATTGTGAATTGAAAGCGGTGAAAATATATAGCAAGTTGTGTCTGTGATTGTTTCATATTTCATTTCTCAGTAAGAAAAGTTTTACTTACTTCTCAAAATCTCTTAAGAAAAGGTATAAACTTCCCAGCAATTCATTTCCTAAGTTTATGCATAAAATCTTTATTTCATATATTAACAATCCCTTCTGTGCAACAAGTGGATGATATTTATTGGAACTGACATTGATTTACAAATCTCTGTCTATTTTATACACAGTAGTAATAACTGGAGGAAAGGAGACTTATATCTGTGATTGGAACCAATATTAAACTCCAATGTATAAACTTGCCAATGTATATCCTAAAAACTAAGTGAAAAGTCCTCTGTCCACTGCATTTCGGTGTACCCCAGCCAGTGATGACTTCTTCACCTAGTAATTAATTTCTATTGCATAATATAATTTGTACACATACGCACAAACACACACACACACACATACACACACACGATGTTTTCAAGCAGCTGAATTCTGTTTAATGAAATATGGTAAATATTTCCGATAGACCAATGGTAGGTTAAAATGCAATGCCAAAGCCAACAGGCAGAATTTCATTAATCAATGAAATTAATTACTGCTCAGTGTGTTATCATCTGTGCAACCCTTGCAGACCTAATAATAGTATCTAAATAATTTCAAATAGGTCTGGCTCCCCATCAGTTACAAGTGTTCCAGTTGGTTGGATCACTGGAACAGCCTGCTGGTGAAATTATCATGCAAGTGGCTGAGCACTCCCCAGACACTTGTACCTTTAACATTGTTATCAGGGAGTTTCAGCACGATACAGAGTGTAATCAGTTCGACGCTTTGCACAACAGGTAGAACTCATTTTTACCAGCTGAGTGAATTGGGGCAATGTGAAATAAAGGGTCTTGCTCAAGAATGCAATGTGCCACTGGGAATCAACCTCATGACCTTACAATTAGGAGCAGAATACCCTAACCACTAAGCCATGTGCTTCTTGTAGTAGTAGTAGTAGTAGTAGTAGTAGTAGTAGTAGTAGTAGCCGCAGCATCAGCCGCAGCATCAGCCGCAGCATCAGCCGCAGCAGTAGTAGTAGTGGTGGTGGTGGTTTCAAATTTTGGTACAAGGCCAGTCATTTTAGAGAATGAGGATTAATTGCAGAATTATACATTTTATGATTAAAGTCTGCATATTTTCAAAATAAGTAAGGATTGAAGTTAACACAAACTTTCAAATATATTTGAAAGGATTAATAAAGTTCTATGATTAGTTATCATTAGTCATGTTTATAGAACATCTTGCAAGAAGCAACTCAATTCTATAAGGGTTTTCCCAGTGCAGCAGAGCAAGAGAAATTGCTGGTATGATGAGAATAACTAAAAACTTAGAAAAATAGCCTCTTTCCATTCATGACAAAGTTTTTAATTTTATGGCATCTGAAAGCCTAATCTCATGGGGAGATCTAAAAGCGTATAATAATAAGAATGCAAGCAAAGTGTGAAGTGAAAATAATGGTAAGCATGAAGAGGAATTATTGCCATTTCTAAACATCATAAATAAATTGTTCTGCCACAAGCAATCTTCAGTGCTTTAACTTCAATATTTACTCTAAAACTACTACCAACATTAATCTGTCTAAATTAATTACGAGCAGAGAAAAGTTTTCTTTTTATCCCCAAAATATCAAAAGTTGCAGTATAGATACAGTTCTGGGCTTTTTGGGAAACCTTTATATGTATGTATGTATGTATGTATGTATGTATGTATGCATGCATGAATGCATGCATGCATGTATGTATGTATGTATGTATGTATGTATGTATGTATGTATGTATGTATGTGTGTGTGTGTGTGTATTAAGTGTGCTACATGCTTTTGTATATTATGAATATATTATAGAAGTCCATCTGTTGTTAAAGAATACAAACATCCATTCAGAATTTGCTGCTGTATATTTTAATGATTAGTTTTGTTCTTGCTGCTGCTGCCAGCTGTTGGTTTCCTTCTTGCTACAGCAGGCAGTGATCTATGTTCAAAGGAATAAGTACCAACACATCTCTTAATAGTACATAGCCTCTTTAAGACAAATAAAAGAGCACTGCTTTTATATGGGTGCATGCAATAGTAATTTGTTAACGCTGCATATATAAGGAGGTGCTAGCTAGATAATTGTACCAATATGTGAACTATTAACTATAATCAATCAAGTGTTAAGCCTGCAAAAATAGTTGACAAGTCCTCTCGGGAAAAACATGCACACTCAACAATTGTTGTTGTTATTGTCAGAAGCAACAGATAAACTTCTGGTGATGTTTTCATCAGAAGTTTTCAGAAGTTTAAGTAAAAGATTCCCACATGATGTTGGAATCCACCATAGGATTAGAACCTAAGCAATTTTTTTAAGGACCCTCACCTCCCTATCAGAAAGACCATCGCCATCATTATTATCATCATCATCATCATATTCAACCCCTGGACATTACTGTCTTGAGTCCTAGGAGTCAGAGGGATTGTTACCTAATTTCCATGCTGTATGATTGGCTGATTGCAACATTAGTTCCTGAGCAGGATGCCAATCCGTTGCAGAGTTACTCAAATAGTTGTAGCAATATGATCAAGTACACAATGCACCTCCTGATCTGGGAATTGAAACCATGATCACAAGATCATAAGTGCAACACCCTAATTACTTGGCCATGTGTCATCACAAAAGATTGGATTACCCCTCTTTTAACCTTGGCATAATTCTACAAATGCATAGTTGTCTTTATGAATGCTTGTGATCGGGGGGGGGGGTCAACCTGCAAGAAAGGTCACTTGCTTAATGACCTTAGGTCACAAGATAAATAAGTGGTGGCTATCAATGAAACCAGCAGGAAAAAAAAAACGTGCATGACTGCAAATACACATTTCTTTTTGATTACTTTAAAGAGTCTGCATCGTCCTTCAGTCAACCAGGTCAAAGGAAAAGCAGTGCTGATTGAGAAAGGGTGGGACCTAAAGGTACGGATGATATTCCAGTACTCAGAGTAAATAGCAGCAACGCAATACTTTCAAACTAGCAATCATTTATCCCCTGGCTGGAACAAGTTATGAAAATGCTCTGCTAGTTAGTGCTAATGGGAGACAAATGTGTCCTCTTAGATGTGCACAAGAACAGATTGATAGGTATCTGATAGATGGTGTTGTAGAAACCTCACAAACCTGCTCAGGCAGTTTCAACTAACAGGTACTGACTGGATTTCCAGAATGTACTAATGAGGATAGGGATTAGGTCATTCAGATCATATCTAGATAATATTAATTATTAGATCAACAAATAATGATAGCATAGAGTGGCCACTGTTTCAGCTGATTTGCTATATAGAATCCAATTTTATGATCTACATGACCAACCCTCCGAAGATTATCTGATTACTAATAAGCTGCACATATTACTTAACCAGGAAAAATTTTAATGAATTGATTAGTAAGCTAATTAAGTGGGAAGTAATGAGTATTCAACAATTAGTCATAGGTTTCTCTCTGAAGAGAGCCAATAAAGCAGAGTTGGTAAGGTGCACAAAGAGGAAGCATTAAAATACAATAGATTACGACTAGAAGAGGCAGTTAGAAAATACATCACAACCAGTGTATTTGTAGCAAAAAAAATGTATTCAACAACCCATAGGTTGCATTGCCAAAACAGAAAAACATGCTTTTAGAGACAAGGACACAAGAGCCATTCAATGGGGCTGGGTAACTGAGATGTGACATGGTAGCAAATCCACAATTAGGTCTTTGATAGACCATGGTGAATGTGTGCTAGTTGATTCCAGATAGATGTGTATGGTATTATAGGAGCCCTTTGCTCACCTGTTTTTAGGGTAGTGGTGGAGTGGAAATGGTGAACTTTAGTACATGATTTGATGATCCACTGCAGTTCCCAGCAGAAAAGGCAAAGTGCTGTAAAACACTGTATAGTCCACAAGTAATTGTGTGATGGGAAAAATCTCTTGATTTGGATGGTCTTATCTATGATCTTTACACCAGCTTTCTTGGCAGACGTCTATCACAGCTGACAATAAACTGGTAGCATTTCCAGTTTTGTTCTCTGAGAAAAGGAAGGACACACAGGGGGAGGGGTCACTGACAAATTCTATTGAATGATGCAGATTTCAAGATTTTGACCAAGATGCTCGAAAAGAAGCTGGATCTTGTTGTCGATAGTGTGGTCAGAAGTGCACATATGAGCATGATTTCTGGTAGATCTATTCACAACCTCCACTTCATGCAATACATTGTGAATAATAAATCTGGTTTCCATGATCCATTTGGATCACTTCAAAGCATTTGATAAGATCAATCATCGGTATTTGGCAGCAGTCCTTTATTCGCCTGGTTTCACTCCTATTTTCAAATGCTGGATCACTTCAGTATATAATAGTACTTACCAGGTGGTCAAAGTCAAACTACATGGCCATTTATCAGAACCATTATGAATCACATACTCAGTCGGGCAAGAATGTTCTCTCACATCACCCTTGTATTTTTGGATCTTGAGTCATCAAAAATTTGGGGTTGCCACAAGGAACCAAGAAGATCAGAATTCTCGTCCTCCAGCATGGAGACAGCCAGAGTCTCCAAATAATAATTCCATCCCATTTGTTTTATTGTGATATAGCAAGGAAATGAAGACTAGAGAAAAGTGGGAAACCATCAGGGACAGCAATAAAAGGAGAAAATGTAAAGGAATAATTAGTCTTAGAGCTGGCAGAATAGCCCCAACATTTCTTCTGCATCTTATAAAACGCAGCTAAAAGAGGTTGTAGTAGGATTTTCACTCTGACCACATAAAACCCTCACCAGCAAATAAGCACTGGAGTCAATTAAGGCAATGCCTCAACATGGCTACACAAGGCAATGCCCCAACATGGTGGTGGCTGGGGCAGCTGTGACAGTGGTAGTAGTAGTAGGAGTAGTTGCTGTTGTTGTTGCTGTACTGCAATGCAGAACCAGTAAAATGGTAAACAAACTTTTTTGCAATTTCTTAATCATATCTCTTTACATTCTGAGTCCCAAATCAGGCCAAGGTTAGCTTTGTCTTTCAGCTTTCAAGGGACAACAAGAAAAGTACCAGTAATATCCTAAGGTCAATTTAATTGAACATTCTCGCCCTCACCCCTCCCTACCCCTAAAAATGTATGGCCTAATGCGAACGTAAGAAATCATTAATGCTGCTATTGTTTTTATTGATAATGTTGTTGCTATTGTTGACAATGTTGCTCTTGTTTTTGTGTCTTTATTTATTTATTCATTTGTGTAAAGAAATATCTCAAAAAGCAGAAAAGAATGGACGAAATGAGAACTAAGTGACAAGATTAAATACTCAATCTCCCATAAATATCACCTGTAAAGACTTCACAGAAGCAGAAGAATGGCAAGCATTTGATTCCTTGGCATCTAGTAACAGAGGAATTACAAGAACATAGGAAGAAGCAAAAAAGAAATGAATGGCTCTGATGTAGCTTCAGGGAATATATACATGTGTGTGTGTGTGTGTGTGTGTGTGTGTGTATGTGCATGTGTGTGTATGTGCATGTGTATACACATACATACATACATGCATACATACATTACAGATGGAGTTTAGAAGAGGAGTTATAAAGACATTTGTTAGAGTGGTTTGTTGGTTGGTTGGGGTAAGATGATGGATTGAAGTTAACCAAGTTCATACATGAGTGAGGCTGAGACAAAGATGACATATTTTCTATAGGCTTGAGAATAGCAGCGGTGTGTGTATCAAGTGGGGGCGGGGTGAGATTTAGTGTAGAAGAGTTTTAGAAATCTTTTACTAAGAAACGTTAGTTTGAGTTCTTCCTAACTCTTACATTTTTTTTGTTTTCTGTTTTACTGTGTTCACTATATATATATATATATATATATATAAAATATTATTTGAGACAAAACCACTATTTTGCAAAACAAACAAGGAAAGACTTAATCAATACATAAAATTTAATAGTTTTACCCAGTAATTCTTACATCATAAACACTTTATACAGACACATGGTCTGACCCAAGGATTCTCACTTTATATCCACATATATGTACTTTAGTGGCAGCATATGGTTTAGTGGTTAGGGTGTTACACTATTTATTAAATTTTATGTATTGATTAAGTCTTTCCTTGTTTGTTTTGCAAAATAGTGGTTTTGTCTCAAATAATATTTTATAATATTTTACTATAAAATTGGATTTAATCCTAAATCTGATTTTTTTCCCTGTTAATTTGGATTTATTCCCTAATATTTATTATATATATATATATATATATACATACACAGATAGTTTTACCCAGTAATTCTTACATCATAAACACTTTATACAGACACATGGTCTGACCCAAGGATTCTCACTTTATATCCACATATATGTACTTTAGTGGCAGCATATGGTTTAGTGGTTAGGGTGTTACACTTGTGATCATAAGCTTGTGGTTTCAATTCCTGGACCAGGAGATGCGTCGTGTTCTTGAGCAACCCACTTTATTTCACATTGCTCCAGCTGGCAAAAAATGTATAATCCTGGGATGAACTAGCATCCTGTCCAGAAGATGAATACTTACACCACAGAATCTGAGAAACTGGTTTTATTATCCAATGGCTTAAGACAGACCCTGGTTCCTTTCTTTTTATATATATATATATATATGTGTATGTTATATACCATATGGTTTAACCATGTGATTCTCAATCTTTTGTTGCACAGTGACGTTTTTAACCAAAGTGTTTTACAAATGCCCATCCTGCAACCAACCCTATTTTGCAAAAAGAAAAGAAAAATAAAAAAAATAAAAAGCCCTAAATTACTCTCATCAAATGGTAACTAATTTTGTGTAGTGGTTTTTTATCAATATGTAATGGGGATTTGAAACCGAAGTGTTAGGTAGCCTGTCACAAGCAAACCACAATAGCAGTCTATTAAGTAACCAATCAGCATCAAGCCACCATGTGATTCAATTTACAAAAATTTCTTCCTGTGCCCAATAAAAGGCCACTTTTAGTGATAATTCATTGCAGAGTGTCAGAAGGCAGATGAGTGATATGTACTTCCACCCTAACCAGACGGCCCATGCAGACAGCTAAGATAAAATGCAGAATGTTGAGGCAGGAGCACATTGTGTCTCCATTTTTGCCACAGCCAGATAGTCAATAGGAATCTCCACTGCCATGAACATTGCACAATTATTTCCAGTT
The DNA here is from genome assembly GCF_006345805.1 of Octopus sinensis. NCBI lineage: Eukaryota > Metazoa > Mollusca > Cephalopoda > Octopoda > Octopodidae > Octopus > Octopus sinensis. The sequence goes on from NC_042998.1 coordinate 97,646,470, forward strand.
ATGACAAGCCAGCCACAAATTACTGTATCAGTAAGCTTGTAATAAACTCCAAGTAGTATGTCTCCCCCAGTATGCAATTATCACTGTTATTTGTAAAATACCAACACAATTAAGTTCTATGTGCAGTAATAAAATCTTCAGTTAATTGTTCATTGATGTTGTTACTTCTTCACATAAACCCAAGAAATGCATTTTCATTCGGCAAGTGAACTGGCCATCACTAGATCAGCCAATAAAATCCACTCATGACAAATATATTCTTACACTACCATATCCAGTAAGTACCTTCTTTTAGATATTTGCATAGATTAGAATCCCCTCTGTTAAACTTTTATGGAAATTGCTGTTGAAGACAAGCTGTATAATGAAATTATATCAGACCTTAGGGCATCGTTACTGATGCTTCTGCTTACTGAAAATACAATGCAATATTTGGTTTTGTTTGGAAGTTGTTTTTTTTTAATATAAATATTGTACTTAATTTAAATATTTTAAATCAGGTACACACAGGTATGGTTGTATGGCTACAAAGTTTGCTTCCCAAACTGATGTTTTGAGGTTCAGACACACTGCACATTGTCCTTGGGCAAGTGTTTTCTACTATGGTCCCAAGCCAACAAAGCCTTGTGAGTGGATTTGGTAGATGGAAAGTAAAAGAAGCCTGATGTGTGCTTAGAAAGCTTGTCTCTCAACCACATGGTTTCAGGTTCAGTCCCACTATGTGGCAATTGTGCAAGTGTCTTCGGCTGTAGCCTCTAGCAGACTGAAGCCTTGAGATTGAATTTGAATTTGGTGGGTGGAAGTTCCCATCTAGATATAGATATATAAATATATATATATATATATATATAGATATATATATATATATATATATATTATATATATATATATATAGATATAGATATATAGGTATAGATATACACACACACATATATATATATATATATATATATATAATATATATATAGTGATCCAGTTCCATCCAAGCAGGATCGCTGCCAGAGCAGCTGACTGGCTTCCGTGGCAGTGGCACACAAAAAGCACCATTTGAGCATGATTGTTACCAGCGTCGCCTTACTGGCACGTGAACAAAACATTCAAGCGAGGTTGTTGCCAGTGCCGCTGGACTGACTCCTGTGCAGGTGGCATGTAAAAAACACCATTTGAGTGTAGCCATTGCCAGTTCCGCCAGACTGGCCCTCGTGCTGGTGACACGTAAAAGCACCCACTACACTCTCGGAGTGGTAGGCATTAGGAAGGGCATCCAGCTGTAGAAGCTCTGCTAGATCAGATTGGAGGTTGGTGCAGCCATCTGTTTCACTAGTCCTCAGTCAAATTGTCCAACCCATGCTAGCATGGAAAGTGGACGTTAAATGATGATGATGATGATATATATATACAAGCAGAGATACCCGTCCTTGCTCATGATTAAAATGGCATAGTTTTTTATTGTTTTACTTCTTTCAGTCATGTGACTGCAGTCATGTGAATGCAGCCATGCTGGAGCACCACCCTTGGTCAAACAAATCAACCACAGGATTTATTCTTTGTAAGCCTAGTACTTGTTCTAATAGCGTCTTTTGCCAAACTGCTAAGTTATGGGAACATAAACACAGCAACATCATTTGTCAAGCAATGCCGTGGGTACAAGCACACACACACAAATATACACATATAAAAGACAGTCTTCTTTCAATTTCCATATACGAAATCCTCTTACAATAATATATAATATACATATATATATATATTATATTTTGTAAAATTTGATTTAGTATTTCTAAATTGAATTTTTCCCAGTAAGTTTGGAATAATATTCCCTCATATTATTATTATTATTATTATTATTATATATCTATATATATATATATATATATATGTAGGTAAACAGTAAAAATAATTACAGACATGATGTATATTGGCAGGGCTGGCCTGCTAGGTAGCCGGCCAGAATGCTAGAAATAGATCATAAACGATCAAACTACAAGGGAAATTCTCTAGAGGAAGAATTCAGCGAACACCAGAACCAAATTTGGCGGGCAGGACATATGAAAAATTAAATAAAAAACAGACTTAAATGCATACCTCGGTTTCGGTCTTAACAAAAGAATTACTTGCATAATTCAAGTGTCCGTGACTTCTTCAGTACATTCGGTCCTCGAGATGCATATAGGCGCAGGAGTGGCAGCGTGGTAAGTAGCTTGCTTACCAACAACATGGTTCCAGGTTCAGTCCCACTGTGTGACACCTTGGGTAAGTGTCTTCTACTATAGCTGTTATTTCCAGCTTGGTGAATGACTGCATAAAAAGGTTCCTTCATTGGGTTATTTCCCTTACTAGCCATAATGAAAGTAGACGAGTCTTGGCAGTCAAGTTGTCTGAAGGAACCCATCACTGCAAAGGGAAATTACTTTGACAGACAAGTAGAAGAGATTTGGCAGTTTTAGCTGTTTAGGAGAAAAGTTTTCTATAATATAACTGATACAAAGTAGCAGAAGACATGATAGATCTCACTCTCTCTTCTTCAGTTTCTCTAAAGCAACAATGCAGTAATAAAGAGACCAAGCTGATCTAACAGTGAAGGGTCATGATTTTGAGCTACATGGTTCTCATTTTGTCTTAGTTTAATTAAAACCATTGCATGTTATTGCAATCAGATGACATAGTTTTTGTCATCATTACTTTTTGCCGTCATCATCATTGGTACCAGTACCATCACCACTGTTGCCACCACCATCATTGTCCTATAATAATAATAATGAAATTATTGTATACAGTGCTCAGGTACACCACAACTTGTCAAAAGTGCTTATAAAGCATATGCAGTAATGTACAAATGTCTGGAAAGTGAACAGTGTATGAGTCAGACACATGCTTGCATGTGTACGGAGGGGAGAAAATCAGGTGTGGTGTTGGCGATCTCAGTAAGTATGGAAGTTTTGAAGGATGCAGTGCTCCGACAACTAACAACTGATGCCGGCAGTTAGTTCCATACTTCAGCCACTCTTAGCATGAAAAAATGTTTCCGAAAGTCATGAGAGCTGTGCTGTTTTCTGACTTTGTAAACATGTCCACAGGTGTTAGACTGCCTCATTCTCGTTGTCATCATCTTCACCACTAATAACAACAACAATGCCATCATCATTATCATTGTTCTCGAAATAATCATCATCCTCATCAACATCATCATTGATATCATCATCAGTGTTTCACATTTGCTTTTCATACTGGTATGGGTTGGACAAATTTTCTGAAACTGTTTTTAAAACAAGGTACCCTTCCAGTTACCATCCCTTTTAGTCACCTCTTATAATATTCAGGAACGCAGGAATCTAAAACTAGGATGTGTACAATAATTATATTAGTCAGACAATTGATGGCTAAATAAATACACCAATTCACTCTACAACTACATAATAAGGACATCCAGCCACTCCTAACTAAATTAAATATTCACAAAAATTTTTTTCTTGAGCCCTAGAACTCATAACGGTGGTTGTCTAGTCTCCATCATGTATATAAGTGACCAAGATCGCCACAATCCCCTTTGAATAAGATGCCAGTCCATAGCAAAATTAAATACATAGGAATTATTACACTGGTTGTGTTAACAAGACTGCTATCTCTTTTACTCTTTTACTTGTTTCAGTCATTTGACTGTGGACATGCTGGAGCACCACCTTTAGTCGAACAAATCGATCCCAGGACTTATTCTTTGTAAGCCTAGTACTTATTATATTGGCCTCTTTTGCCAAACCGCTAAGTTACGGGGACGTAAACACACCAGCATTGGTTATCAAGCGATGTTGGGGGGACAAACATAGACACACACATACATATATATATATATACAACGGCCTTCTTTCAGTTTCTGTCTACCAAATCCACTCACAAGGCTTTGGTCGGCCCGAGGCTATAGTAGAAGACACTTGCCCAAGGTGCCACACAGTGGGACTGAACCCGGAACCATGTGGTTGGTAAGCAAGCTACTTACCACACAGCCACTCCTACGCCTATGAATTAGTGTAAATTTTTCTGGTTGGGTTGCAGAAATCCCATAGTTAGTTGTGTAGGTAAACTTTTAGAGAGAAAAGTAAGAGGGAGGCTAGAATAAATGACAGATTGATAAAATAACATGACATAGCATCCATCATCTCTAATCAATAGGGAACATGATATTCAGAAAATCATCTTTGACATCATGACCATCACTATCACCAATACCAAACACCAGCATCATAATAATGATAGTCATTTCACTAAATTCTTGCTTCAACAAAGACATTGGAGAAAGGTATGGTCCTTCAGTCTGTCAGATCTTGTCAAACCATCCAACCCACACCAGCACAGAAAAATGCATATAAAATAATGAAGTTGTTTATGATTATGATGGTGTTGTTGTTTTTGATGATGATGATGATGATTTTAAAAATTAATTAAAACAACAGCAAGTGTCTTTCAATGAAAGTGTTATTCCTGACTAGTGTAAGCGCTTCAGAAGAGATTCACAGGGGAGACTTCAAACTGATGGACAAATTTCTGAAAGTATAGCTAAGAAAGTCATTAATGATATTAATACAAGAGGAGACTAGCTCGAATAAGATGTAATTTTGGTTTGCCCCAGGATGTGAAAGCTTGTTCCTATTTTTCATGAAACAATGCCAGAGAAGTAGCTAATCAAAAACAAAATTCTACTTTACCTTTGTTGATATACTCTTTACTCTTTTACTTGTTTCAGTCATTTGATTGCAGCCATGCTGGAGCACCACCTTTAGTCGAACAAATCGACCCCAGGACTTATTCTTTGTAAGCCTAGTACTTATTCTATCGGTCTCTTTTGCCGAACTGCTAAGTTACAGGGACATAAACACACCAGCATCGGTTGTCAAGTGATGTTGGTGGGGGACAAACACAGACACACAAACACATATATATACATGTATACGACAGGCTTCTTTCAGTTTCTGTCTACCAAATCCACTCACAAGGCTTTAGTCGGCCCAAGGCTATAGCAGAAGACACTTGCCCAAGGTGCCACACAGTGGGACTAAACCCGGAACCATGTGGTTGGTAAGCAAGCTACTTACCACACAGCCACTCCTGCACCTATTGTGTGACACTTATAGCACCTAGGTTTCCCAAGCAGTCACCCGTCTAAGTACCAACTAGGCTCAACGTTGCTTAACTTCGGTGATTGGACAAGAACCAGTGCTTTCAACATGATATGGCCATAAGCATGGGGAATTTTTTAAACTCATTCCCACTTTCTGTAGTACAGAGAAAAGCTGAAAGTTGAAGATTAGCATATGAGAGCCATTAAATCACAAAACCAAAGGGGCTGCAAAATTGGTTGTAAGTTCACAGAGGAATTTGATGTAAGGGTCAGTAGGCATTCACCAGGCTTCTTCAGTTCTTTAAATATTTCTAATGGCAATGAAGCAATCCAGAACCGGATGTCTGTGCAAAGTTTTCCATGCTTGATGAAATGGTTCCTATTGTAGAATTTGTAGCTGAAGAAGTTCCAATCCCGGAAGAATGGGCTAGCACAAACTCCAAGAGCCATTTGAGAAGATACTTTGCTCAGTGTATAAGAAAGGAGCATGTAGGAATTTGATACTATGTAGTTAGTATCAAATTTCTACTATTTCTATGTAATCAGTATCAAAGAATTCAGTACAGAAAAATGGGTACACAAAAGGAGGGCAGTGAAATCTCCAGGAGACTGATTAAAGAAAAAGGACTTCACATGCACATAAGTAATTAGCAATATAAATATGCATGAAACGAAGTCTCTGAACTGCTCTGTTGGCTTGCAAAGTGCAGTAGATATTTTCAATAAGTTAAGTGAGTTAGTGCAGATGGTAGATGTAGTGACAATATAATAGGCAGAGTAGAAGAGAGACTGAAGAAATGCAAGGATTGTTAACTCTGTAAACAGTTGTAAATAGCGCAAGGAGTGTGGTACTACAGAGGCTTAAATTTAGGATTTGTGGTGGTTGAAGATAAATGGGTCACACATGGTCTTTTTGATGTACAGTCTGAGTTGGAAAAAAAATCAAGTAGCACATATGTGAGTTGAGAGAATGCCTGAACGTTAAAAGTATATGCTGATGTAAGGAGAAATAACTGCACTAGTAAAAACGGGAATGGGCAATAAGGGTCTGATATAAGAGCTGTGTACAGACAGCACAAAGTACCTACAACAAAGACTAAGTAAATCACAATAAGGAGTGAAGAAGTCAGATAACAATGTGTCAGACCTCGTCTCTTTCTCTCTAAGTGCCACACCTGTTTTACAGGCATCAGTAACTATAGAACTACATGCCAAAGTCTGAAGATTCATGGTTTTTCTTGAAGGAAACAGCAGTAGTTTCCCATTGCTTTCTGTTGGTTTATTTACAGTTTATTCTGATAGTCAACTGTTCTGAGCTTATCCTTGAGGCACAGAGTATATTTAACTTTTCAGTAGAGGGACTGGTTCACGATATCAGTATGTGTCCATACATTGGCGGGCCTGTGTGACACACTAAAGGGATGATCTGGAGGTCAGTCCTCCTCAGTCTTGTATACCTTAGTCATAGAACCAGTTTCTGTTATGTGATCCATAACTATCAAGTACTTTTGATAGGTACTGCCATGCTGGGTCAGAGAAGACCTAGGAATAGCAGTGACTAAAGGGTTACTTGACACTTTCCAAAATTCCTGAACTACTTAAGCTGGAACCTCACCACTAAATGCAGTTTAATACCTTGCCCAGATGAGATAAAAGAGATTCAGTTTTTCATATAGAAAAATATAAGGGTGAAGGAACTCATTAGAATAGTAACTCATCATCATTGTCGTTTAACGTCCACATTAAAAAAATAACAAGTCTAAGTATGACTGGGCCAAACTTCTTGGATCATATAAACAAATTTAGCCTTTGACAATTCTCCTTTAAACATCAGTTTTCCTGTAGACTTCATAACACCTTTGATCTGATATATATATGACCCCTTTCCAGACATTCAAATGCTAACCATGACATTGCTACCACTGTTTAATTATTGGAGACATGAGATAAGGTGATGAAAAGATGTTACATTTGATGAAGGAGATGACTGAAGGCAATACATGATGCTGCAGAAAACCCAACTTTCGACAAAAGTTTAATGCATGCACTCCTGCCTTGCCTATATTTTATTTAGTTTTTGTATGCATCTCCATCCATCTAAAGCTCCTATACCCTCATAGTTACTCCACCGTCTATTCTAAATGCTGTCCTACTCATGACATACTGAATATCACTTTTCCCCCCACACCTCAACCACCTATATCCTGCCTTCTTCCCCATCATGTTTTTGTTATTGCCTTCTGCACAGTGGCAGCTCGTGCATAGGCACTGCGGAACTGCAGCACCCCCTATTTCCACTTGATATTATCGATATCATTCAATATGAGTCCTTTTTTTTTTCTTTAATTCATTCCTTATACTTGTACATTATATAAAATCTTTAAGCTTAATGTCAGTAGCCATCCTCTAGTTTATGAAAAAAATACAAAAATCCTTGTATAGAACTGTGCGCTTCACAGTTCCAGCAACACAGCATTTGGCTGATGTGCGCATGCCCACATGTCTGAGATAGGAAGCTTCATGCTAGGGAGAGATACTCATAACCATCACATGAAGTAACTGTGAAAGGTAATGTTTCTTTTTGTCTGTGTGTTGTGCTTTAAAAAATATTTATATTTTTGAATGTGATAAACTGTAGAATAAGATTATTATCCTGCTTCCAGCATCAGTGTTCCTGCCAAGATTTGAAAAATAGGGCAGATTTTCCCCATTTATTTTGTGATTTGGGGGGGGGGGGTGAAAAATAAAGGGGAATTCATGGCAGTGAACAAATTAAATACACTACCTGGCAGTGGCTAAAACGTGAACCAATCAAGTTTATGTATAAACATTTTTATGTTTGTTTCCCTTTACACAATATTAAAACGGCTAAAAATTTTCTGAAGCAGCACCCTAACTAATTTTATCTACAAGCTACCACTGCTTCTGCAACCTTTACCTGTTCTCTTCAATTCTCATCACTATGCTCTTTTGGACATGTTACCTTATGATGTCTTTGACCCCTTGTTATCATCTTTCTCTCTCCTCTGCACCACTTCAGACACTCAAGCATAAAATGCAGTAGCACACATCTCTTTCTACTCCCTTCTTACCACCCTTGTAAGAGACTTTCACCAATTTCCTGATATTAAGCTTTCCCTTACCCTTCCATTATCCAGTTCTATATCCTTCCTTTATGTATCATTTAACCCATCCACGTATAATGTAGGGTAGCACTACATCCTATGCTCAACCTTCTGCAATGCCTTATCACACTCACTAGCACTCTAACATTACTTTCCACTTCCCTCTCCCAACAATAAACTTACTGATTTCAAATTTTGGCAAAAAAGCCAGCAATTTTTGGGAAGGGATAAGTTGATTGCATTGGCTCAGCATTCAACTGGTACTTATTTTATTGATCCCAAAGGAATGAAAGCCGAAGTCAACCTCAGCATGATTTGAACTCAGAATGTGAAGACGGACAAAATGCCACTAAGCATTTTGCCTGGCATGCTAACGATTCTTCCTGCTCACCTTAATAAGAAGCTTAGCTTAAGTTGTAGGGATTCAAACCCCAACTGCAAGATATTCAGTCAGAGATCATGAGTAAGCCACCACCATTTCACGTGACTGATCTATATTTGAATTTGAAATTTTGGCGCAAGGCCAGCAATTTCTGAGAAGGAGGTAAGTAAATGACATTGACCTCAGTGCTTAACTGGTATTTATTTTACTGACCCCGAAAGGATGAAAGGCAAAGACAACTTCAGCAGAATTTGAACTTAGAATGTGAAGACAGATGAAATGCCACTAAGCATTTTGCCTGGCATGCTAATGATTCTACCAGCATGCCACTGTAAGAACAATCTTGTGCCGGAACTAACAATCCAACTCATGCTGGAATGTCAGATTGACTCACCCATATACTTAGTCTACCTGCATATCTCCACTCTGGTTTCTCCTCATGCCAAGCAGATAAATCTTTCGCCTTTTACTTCACCCTGCCGTATCAACATTACTTTGTTTCCTTTTCTTTTATCCCAACTATGTTCCTTTTATTATTCTCCACATTACCATCCTTGCACTATAAATCTGTTCCTTACATTATAGGTTACTCTTTCACTTAGCAAGCTGCAAGGCAACTTCTGTAGAACTGGTGCCACAAAAAAATGCACCAAGCACTCTCTATTGTCAAACTGCTAAGTTACAGGGATGTGAACAAACTAACACTAGTTAAGTAGGAGTCAAACATATAAACATGACAAGCTTCCATACAGTTTCAACCCACCAAGTTCACTCACAAGGCATTGGCTGACCCAGGGCTATAACGGAAATATTTGGCAAAGGTTCCACACAATGGGACTAAATCCAAAACATGGTTGCAAAATAAGCATCTTTACCACAATATCTGTCCATAAAAATAACTAGCCTATCTGGTAGGGAATCGAATGCTAATGTCCCATGTGGCAGGTAAAATACTTGCCACTATTCTACTGAGAACTAGCTAATTAAAATTTCCATGTTGAACCTTACATTATTTAAGAGTAAAAAAGAAAAAAGGTGCCAGGCAATGGGACTGAACCCAAAACTGTGTAGTAGCAAGGCAAGCACCTTAACCACACAATCATACCTGCACCCAAAAAAATAATTAGCTTCTCTGGCAGGAAACTTAACCACTATTCTATTGAAGACTAGCTAATTAAATCATGTTGAATCTTACTTTATTGAGTAAAAATCATTTATTCAAGCATAGTTTGAATTGTGATTTAGTATACTCAGTCACAACGCATACATATGTTAGCAGTAGAAACCATGCAAGCTGATGTATATAATGTACTTGGATTTCAGTGTCAGAAGCCTAAGATCATTAGGTGTGAAGAAGCTTTTACTTGAGTCATAGTGTCTCATTAAGTAATACATGTCATTTCACACAGGCAACTCTCATGGTACAAACCTATGATCAAATGCACTAACTATGAATCTATGTTAGGAAACTTATTTACTTCCCTAGCTGCAATTCATAACCAATTATTTTTGCATGCCATGATCAATTATCAGATGTGGAGGTGTGGTTAAGAAGCACAATTCCACACCATGTAGTCTCGGGTTCAGTGCCACTGAGAGACCTGGGTGTCTTCAACTACAGTTTTGGGCTGAATATCTTGTTAGTGGATTTGATAGACAGAAACTGAAAGAAGTCCATTGTGTGCATATGTATGTTCAAACCCTTGTCTTGATCTCATGTGATGGTTATGAGTATCACTGCTATACAATTCCAGTCTTCCACAAAAAACATATCAGGCCATGGGAAATATCCATCATGCTAAAGGGTTGGCAACAGGAAGAGCCTCAGATGTAGAAAATCTGTTACAAAATATTTTGTCTGACCCAATGCAAGCATGGAAAAAGACATTAACTAATGATGAATTCCACAGAGCCATTAAAATGTATTCCAGTGTCAATGTCTGACTTTGCATTAGGGCTCTCAAAGAATTAAAACAAGATTAGCCCTTCTCATAACTTATCAGCAGTCTCAATACAAGGACTATGTTGTTCATTCTAACAATACGCTATATCATCACTTTCTCTACCATGACTTGCGTTTCAACTCCCCCACCATCACACCCTTATATATTTTTCCATTTGTTATTGTAAAAGTTGAGGTTAAGTGATAGGTGTTTACAGTTGAGTGGGAAATATATCAGAATAGTTTGATAGAAACAGTTCTCTCTATATAAACTAATATTACACATCAATCAGTAAAGTCGTCATATCATATTTTCCATGTGCTTGAATGGGTTAAAGGGTTGCATCAAGCTCCAATGCCAGCTTTGACGTGGTTTCTATGACCAGATACCCTTCCTGATGGCAACCACTTTACAGAATGTACTAGGTGCTTTTCTTATACCACTAGCACCAGTGAAGTTGCTCACTCCAAAATGTAATTTTCTTTTGAAATCTTACATTCCTTTACAATTTTGTGTCATATTTTAAAAAGTCTGACAGGAATATGGTCAAACAAATAAGAAAATAAAATCAACAAAACTTCAGGGGAGGGGATATTTTTTATTTATATTTTTGAGATAATGCCAATGTTTTTAAATGAGATAAAAGAAAAACTGTATAAAATATGTTGTAATTTATGTTTTTTATGTTTAAATTTCATCAATATTATGAAATGCAATTTCACATACAAATATTAATTGACTAATGTTTGTTTTGTTGCTTTTTTTTTGGTGTGTTGAAAGTGAGTGTTTTGAAAGTGTGTCTTGAGAACAATTCTAAACAGAAATGTCATAAAATGAAGATGAAGTTATACAATGAAATTATATTTAAAATTATGCTTTCCTTTTTAAAAATACATCTAAATAATTCCATTAGCACAATTATTTAATGGTATATTATTATTTTGTGCTTTTGAATGACTCTTACGAGCTTTTTTACTTAAGTCTGTCACTTCATTATGATCTTTGTTAGATTCTTCAGCATTAGAAGATAGTTGAAAGATATTTTCAACTGGAGAATAACAGCACCATTCTTCTGACAACGGATTAAAATATTCAAGGGAATCTAAAAATTTCTTGCCACTAAAACCACCAACAGCAAAAAGTTTGTTTCCAAGTGTAACTACACTAACATTGGCTCTGTCCATACCAAGTTGAGGGCCAAGACTCCAACTGTCATTTTCTTTGTCATAAACTTCTGTAGAGCGTAGAGAACGTGTACCATCACTGCCTCCAACAACCATGATTTTGCCTACATGAAGAAAATAAAAAATTGAAACACTTGTTTATAAGGACAGGAAAATGATTTTACAAAAACCTTTAGATTATTTTACTTCAATAAAATTGAAGCTGAAAGAGTTGTAAATGTTAATAACCAATCAATCCAATCTAAGATTTTGGCTTTCAAACTCAAATGTATTGATTTTCTTGCAACTTATTTTTAAAGTCAATATGTGTATGAATGCATATTCAGTCCCAAGAGTTCAATGAGATAAGACCTCCCCACTGATAAAAAAAATAGTACTCAGATGATCTGATAACTTATTCTCAACAGTTATAACGGATAAAAAACTTTTTCTTTTTTTTTTTTTACTGACTAAACGATTTCAGTTTGCAACAGATTTAACATTTCCTGCAGCATTTATTTAAAAACTTGATGCATTTTTAAGTAAATATGCCTAGATTTCCAGTCTATTCAGTTTGATTTACAAGGGAAATAACTGTCTTTCTTGAGAAAAAATGAAATTTGTTCAAATACAATCAAGATTGGTAAGTCAATATTTACTTAAAATATTAGATATATTGTGAAATCATTTAGCTCATTAAATGTCTTAATCATGTCCAAGTGAGAAAAGAAAACTAACACAAAACTAAAAAAAAGAACATTAAAGAACACTGAATCAATGAAACTAAAATTTAAATAACTTAAAGAAAGGACTAAACATTACCTTCAATAATGTCTGCACCAGCACCTCGGCGAGGAGTATTTAGACAGCTATATGTTTGCCAAACGTCAGTATTAGGATCATAAACATTGACAGAGTTCAAGCAATTCCAACTGCTGCTACCACCAATAGCAAAGATTTTACCATCATAAGTGCAAAGAGCAGCTTGAAAATGACCTATCAATTAAAAAGCAAAGAAAAATTTTCCTGAACAACATACAGTAATGAAAACAGCAAAAAAGAAAAAAGAATTCCATTGCAAGTCAATAAAAGACAATATTACAATATTTTACCTTAATTTATTTTAAAATACTTTTAATAAAAACTCAAATACAACAGAAACTAAGCGAAATTCACTAACAGACTCTGATGATGACTAAAAGTAGCAAAAACATAGAAAGGTAGATATCTACAAAGAAAACAGTCAATTACAAATTTTTTTAACATGATGACGGAAAGTTTCATAGGACTAGACACTGCAAGTTTAGATATATTTATGATTGAATAATGAGCAATAAATGTTATTGGCACAAATTTGCAGTGGAAAGATATAGTTGATAGAAACTACACTTATACACATTATTTCACCAACCTTGGAGAAGGCCCCCAGCAGATTATGAAGATTGAAACAAAATATAGAATAACAGATATTAGAAGCAAAAACAAGATTACTAATAAATATTACCATCACCCCTGCCAACTACTTCCAAAATTGCACTTAATTTGAGTGTCCTATTCTTATTTGCATGTCTTTATTTAAGTTTTTGTTATTTTATTCTATATTTATTAACAAGTAATTTTCATGATAATTCTTATTAGAACAGTATTAACAGTTACGGTAAACTTTTAACTTCCTGTAGAACACAGTACCCAACATGTCAGCCAGTCCTGAAACACCCAATAATCCCTAAGAGATACTGCTTTCTTTGATTTGAGTTTCCTACAGTCGAATGCCCTTCCTGACACTAACTCTTGCCTGTTTTAAAGCAGGGTACCATTTTCCTCACCCCAACCACCCAAAGCTTACTGCCAGGACGTGTTTTCATGGCTAATTAAATAGATATCATCTATACAATAGTACCACTGTTTAGTGTTAACATTTATGCAGCTATAAGCTTCCTTTCTTTTTGTTTCATCACACAACACTTATTTTTTGACAAGAACAAAATTTTGAACTACTTTACTCTCAATTGGTTTCATTACTTATCAGTTTTAAATTTTATTTGGTGGTATCAGCTAACATCAATAAATGATGGTATTTATTACTTTAATGTGAAGTTTGCTTTTACAAAACAACATTCATCAACATTGAATGTCCGTTTTCTGTACTGGCATGTTTTGAACAATGACAGAAGTTGGCAAGCCTTTCTACAGCTGGATGCCCTTCCTAATGCCAACCACTTTACGGAGTGTACCGGGCACTTTTTATGTGGCACTACAATTGCAAAAAAGGCAGTATGTTGATATTATATTAAAATGAAGTGCTAACCTAATAATGTACATTCCTGAGAGTCAATGCTCACCAATCAAGAGGCCAAAAATAAGATAAATGGAGCATTGCAAGATAATGAATTCTAGATTGACAATCATTATATAGTGAAATCAAGAATTTATTTTACACAATTACAAACCTTCATTCAGTAAAGCAATGCTGTGCCATTTGTTAGTAACTGGATCATAAGCTTCACAATCTGCAATACAGCGTTGACCAGTGCAGCCACCAATGCAATAGATCTTGTTATTTAGTGCAACAACACCTAATAAAATAAAAAAAATATACACTTGGCTTAATGGCAAACTTCAAGTTTAGAAAAATATTCAAGATTTTGTTTATCAAATTCAAGAAAAATTACTTACCAGGACATGAGCGTTCTGTCTGCATATCAGCAACAAAAGACCATTTGTTAGTTTCTGTGTCATAGCATTCTACAGACCGCAGTTCATGGTGACCATCAGAGCCACCACATGCATACAGCTTGTTGTTAAGAACAGCCACAGCAACACGTCCACGTGCAACTTTCATTGGTGGCAAACTTGTCCAAACATTATCCTGAATATTAAACATCTCAGCACTTCTCAAACATTCACCTCTCTCGTAACCACCTAGAAAAATGAAATGAAAACATCTTCATAGAAATGCTTACAATCAAGAATTATTTTAGTTGTTACTATCATTCAGTAAAGCATTTATCAGTAATATAGAATGATAAAACTGGAGTATACTCTTTTTTTTTTTTTTTATACGTGTTTCAGTCATTTGACTGTGGCCATGCTGGAGCACCGCCTTTAGTCAAGCAAATCGACCCCGGCACTTATTCTTTGTAAGCCCAGTACTTATTCTATCGGTCTCTTTTGCTGAACCGCTAAGTGACGGGGACGTAAACACACCAGCATCGCTTGTCAAGCAATGCTAGGCGGACAGACACACAAACACACACACACATATATATATATATATATATATATATATACATACATACATACATATATACGACAGGCTTCTATCAGTTTTCGTCTACCAAATCCACTCACAAGGCATTGGTCGGCCCAGGGCTATAGCAGAAGACACTTGCCCAAGATGCCACGCAGTGGGACTGAACCCAGAAACATGTGGTTGGTTAGCAAGCTACTTACCACACAGCCACTCCTGCGCCTATGTTTTTTTTTTTCAAAACTTGTGTATTTTGTTTGAAGGTGTTTAATCATTAGATCTAGTCCAAAATTTGCTGTTTAAAACATCCAACCGCATGTATCAAATGGATCTCCACATTTATATTCGTAACATATGTTTATCTGAACTGTAATGTTCATATTTTTTAATGTCTTTTCCTTATCTTTCCTTACACTACTAGGATCAGTGTACTAAAATTGCAGCTACTTATCCACTCTTAAACAACATCTCCCCGAGAAATTTTGCTGTAAGATAATCCTGGTACAGCTGCTAGTTTACAGGTATTTCCACTACAGTAGGTAATTTTTTATTTCAGCTTTTTATGTCCTATTAGATATGCCATGGTGTGAAGTCTCTCTACAATCTAAAAGGAGAATCTAGATTGCATATTATAAGTGAGTAATATATTATTTTATGTAAAGAAATAATACCTGCATCAAAAGTAATTTCAGTAGTTTCTGGTAAAAAATAATGTTTATTCATTTGTATGAATGTAACAACTGAACACGTCAATATGGTTGCTAGAATTATCAGCCTAGCACTCTAAAAATCCTCAGGAATTAAGAGACATTAAAACTTTAATGTTTTTTAATAATTTTTTCGCTTTCAAAACCTAATTCCTGTAAATTATAAAGAGCGCGCAATGTTCACTAGTATAAAAGTTACCTCCCCTGATATACCAACAAATCATTTTACAACTATCCATCATTATTATCGTTTAACGTCCGCTTTCCATGCTGAAATGGGTTGGAGGGGGAGCTATCCAGACTTCAATTGTCTGTGGTGGCAAGTTCTATAACACACTTAAAACAGAAAACAATGAAAAACGTGAAAGAATGGTTACTTACCAACAGCAACAAGATTTTTATTGAGTATTGCAAGTCCAAAACTGCATCGTGCTGTACTCATTTGTGCAAGGAGAGTAAGGGAGACGTTTCGTTCAATAGATCCAGGTCTACTAACATCAGTGGAAGGAACATTGGTAGGCGACTCTGGGTCAGATACTGTACTACTTGGACTATGAGGTGGACATGGTCTTAAATGGAGGGTGACAATGGACAAAGAACCATTCATTATAGTTATTCCAACTGAGGTACGCTCTGCAAATAAAAGATAAATGAAAAAAATTAAGCTAAGCAACTTCAAAAATGTAGTGTATGTTGTAGAAAACAATGAAGACTGGATGGATATTATTACACAATGTAACTGCTTTATACAGCATGATGTTATAAACTGTTAGTACATGAAGAAACAATTATATTAAAATGATTGAATAGTACAGTAGTGGCACAGTTTGAAACTACAAGAATTGTCATAGGGCTTCATTTCATGCCAATAAGTTGTAATTACAGCTTTAAAGATATTTAACTCTTGCAAAAGACTGAGTCACAGGAATTTGATGAAAAATGACTATATAATAATTTGCATCATTAATTCATCTAGAAAGTCATGAGCATTACTCATATTGACCAATGAGAAGTTTTACAACTGCTGTTCTAACTCAACTCTGGCTGTCACATCTTTTATTCCAACAGGGTGAGCTACAATACAAAGGTGCCAATAGCTGTAAGAGCACAAGACCTCTTATTACATAAGTGAAATTTGGTGGTTCTCAAAAATTCAAAAGTAATAGGTGAAATTTATTCAAAACAGATTTTTTTAGGGTTTCATTTACCTTGCAAGTAAATTGCCTACTTGAACTTCCTGTCTATCTGTTAGGCATTATTTCAGTATGCAACCATTTCTCCCCTTGCTTTAAAATTAAAGCACTGACTTGATTTTTGTTGTTTCATTAACATATTCCTTGACCCAACATTCCTTATGAATTCCTCTGAAACCAAGTGTCCCAATTGGCAATTCAGCCTTTCTTTAACTACTCACTAACTACTATTCTTCTGCACATTCCAATGATGCACTTGATCTTTTTCTTTTTTTTTTCAATATATTGAACTATTTGTACTTCTTTAAATATTGACTTTCAGACAATAGTAAATCAATTCTTACATTTTTGACCCCTTCATGCAGGACCTTTTTTTCTATCATGATCTACCTGTAAAGATGTTTTGCATCGATTACTATACTATACTACATAGGAAGATCAGCTATCTTTGTTTTTCAGTTTGAAATTATGCAATTAATCATGACATTTCTTCTATGTTCTACAAAGATGTTAGGAAGACAGTTTCAATAAAGAAATGGAATTGGATCACTGCATAATAATCAACCATAAAATGGGGGGGGGGGGTTTTTTTTAAATAACAGCAAACTATATTAATTTCCTTGATTTTGTATTAATGAAATAAAATAGACTTTTGTAACAGATGCACTCCAGCATCTGGCATACAGGCATAGTGTCTCCACAGTGTTTTCTACTGCTACAATAACAGCCTGTTTTGTACAGCTGACTTGTGTTGTACCTTCTCTACTTACCTACTCACCTCTTTACCCACACACCTTATACAACCACTTCCTCCCAGAACATCAGCACTACTACTACTACTACCAAGAAACAGCAATAAAAAAAATACTAACCTGCTGATTGGTATGATGCTAGTAAAGACCATTCATGTTCACTCTGAATCCATTCACAATCACCAGAAGCAAGTTTTCTCAACTGATTTGGAGAAAAATTACTTGCATCCATTTTATTTTTGCAATTAGCTAACTGAAAAAGTACAAACAAAAAGTCACTAATAGAATGAGTGTTGAAAATAAATATTTCTTATCTGTTTAAATAAAAATAAGTTGCTGATAAACAATATGAACAATTACTATACACATCTACAGCAAAATTGTCAATTCTTTTACTGGTGATGGTCTCATTGAATTATAAGCCATGCTTGAAATTAAGAAATTCATCCTCAAATTTTCCACAACAATATAGAATATTAATTTGCATGCATTGACTGTGCTTAAAGATTGAATAATTCTTATAGCATTTTATCAACAGTGAAATAAGAATCTAGAATATAGAAAAAAAAAACTATCATTTCATTGCTGTTAACTGCTACTATCAAAATCATGCCAAGTCCATTAAACACTGTTACCCTGTTCCTTATGACAGCTTTTTATAGCAAAACAGAATATTGGGTGGTTGCTATCCTCATCCTTGAAGACTCCTGTTGGACAAGACACCACTGTCACAAAATTAAATATCAACCTCAAATGTAGACACTGCAATTTTGTAAGCTACCGTACAGTCCTCCTTTATAATTGTTATTTAGTTTCAGGTCAGACTTGACTGAGCAGACATGATCAGCCTGTCTTTTGAATAACAAAGACTTAGTAGCTTTCAAAAAATACCGCAATGTGCCCTTCATTGGTATACCTATTTTACAGTTTTGATATTGGGTGTAACTAATTGCAAATGCACCAAGCAGTAAAACTTTCAATAGATGCAAAGTTTCTGAATTATTTACACCAGGATAAAATTTAAAAAGAAATATATAACTGTTGTGGTTTACCTGCTTCTTCTTCGACAACAGTTTGTAGTCTTTTATCATATCATCTTCCTCTAAACTAGAGTCATCCAAAAATCCACAGTCTTGTAATGTTTGATTGTTGTTTAGATAAAGCATGTGTGTCTAAAGTTAATTAAAAATACAGAGAGAAAAATTCTTGAGAAGAATTTAAATAAAAGAAGTGAACTAAATTAGATTTTAACACCATGTATTACTCAAATCCACCTAATAATGCATATTCCTCCCCATTCTGACACATACAGCCTGAAACCAACCAATTTTGATTATATTTGTTTTCAAACAAGTAATGAACTCTCATCTGAGAAGGAAAAAGAAAAAAAAAAAAAAGATCCCTACCTCTACCATTTATTTACATTCTTTAATGTTTGCTATTAAAATCAACACACATACAGCAGACTTCTTGCAACTGTTTACAGGCAGGGCTTTTTTATTTTATTTTTATTTTGAAACTTTCATGCATACTCTGATATGTTTCTGAAGGTTGTAACTCAACTAGTGTATTTCATAATAAATAAGTTGCAAAAGTCAGGGTGAAAACATTTCTTTTATTGTGATGTTTCTCCTATGTCTATTACAATTATTACTAGCAACTGTCTTTTTTTTTTAGTGTATCTGTCTTTAATTTTTAATCACACATAGACAACATTATTTTTTTAGCACAATGACAATTTACAGAAAAACAGAAAAAAGAGAACTAAGTCTTTTCTACAATAATCTGATCACAATAATTATAAGTATTTGAATAACAATTCCATTTTCAAGTATTTTCTGCATTATCATTACAAAACTGAGGTAAATTTATATAAAGACGCTAAGAGTTAAAATTATTTAAAAAAATTTTAGCTACTAAATGAATGCTACAGAGAAATTAGAAAAAATTAAAAATTTCAACAAACCTGTTCAGTGAGATAATTGAAAGAGCCTCTAGCTTGAGCAAGCATATTTTTAGCCCAATTGAATACCAGATGAAATATATGAGCATCAATTTTGTTACCAAGAATAGTTTCATCAGCACCTAATTGGAAATAAAAAAAATTTTTTAATTAATTAATATATCTAAGTTTTTCTTAAAAGAATTTTTCAAATTAAATTTTAAATATAAATTAATTTCAGTAATATTATCTGTCTTTCTCCTAGTTGGAACAAATTTACAAATTATGAAATATTAATGTCTTTTTAGAACTGAAAACGGATTCAAAATCTCATTAAACTAGAATGACAGATTTTAATTGCTCTTCACTGTCAGGACATTATGTCAGGAATGCCAATATTTTACGAAAAACATTATTTTGATGGGTTAAAAACCTGAGAAAAATAGTTATGATATACTATGCATTAATGTTATCTTCATGTAGAGATATAATGTTGGAGATATTTAGTTTTTCACCCAATTTGGTTTGTTATAGGTTAGTCAAAAAAAAAGTAATTACATAACCTTTCTGCAAGTCTGCAATGATTAATGAAGGAGAGGGAGATAAACAAAGAAACTATAACACTTGGATTACTGCAGTAGGAAGCAGTTGTTTGCAACATGGTGGATTAAAGGCAGCCAAAAGGCCAGCAGGTGCTGTTTGAGTAACAGATACATCTGAAAAGCTTAACCAGAGTCTTTCATAAAAGTCATTTTCTCAAGGTACCAGGTGATTGCCAAGTGAACAATTTAACCAAATATGTGTGTGTATGATGGACTCTCCTATTGTTAGACAACGTAGGAGCGTTTGACAATTTCTTACTGAACAACCACAGGTAATTTGTTTCAGTGATCAAATGTTTGTGTATTTCTATGCCAGAAATAATCCAAATTTCTAATGGCAACACTTTAAGCTAAAGTGAAACACTCAAATCACTAAGAGCTGATATAGAGTATTTAAAAGTACATCAAAAGCCATAAAATTGCACTATGGCAAATCTACCCATCACCTAACATGAAAATACACACGTAAATCACTGGATGATGAAGCATACATTTTTAAATGTAATACTTTTTTTTACTGATTTCAGTTAATGGATTATGGCCATGTTAAGGCACAGCCTTAAAAGTTTTTGTGTTTATAAATATTCTATTTTATCAATCTTGAAAGAAGCCAAAATGACGTAGTCCTGGTGTTAAGGGAAATAACTCAGTCTTTAAACACACTGTCACAAGCACAAAATAAAAATTCTAAAAGTACTATCAAAAGTACTATTTGCATCACCGGTCTGGAACTCCTATCTTGCCCAGGATATCAATCGTCTGGAAGCCATTCAGCGATGTGCAACCAAAAGAATACCTTCCATCAGGCATTTGCAATATTCTGAATGCCTTACTTCACTGTGCATGGACACATTGAAACTCCAACGTCTGGCAGCTGACTTGGCAGACACCAATAAAATTATCAACCATCTTACAAACAATAACTCTGAGCACCTTTTCAAACTACCACCCGTCTAACACCCGTGGACATATTTACAAAGTCAGAAAACAGCACAGCTCCCATGACTTTAGGAAACATTTTTTCACGCTGAGAGTTGCTGAAGCATGGAACAAACTGCCGGCATCGGTTGTTAGTTGTCGGAGCACTGCATCCTTCAAAACTTCCATGCTTTCTGAGATTCGCCAACACGAAACCTGATTTTCTCCCCTCCATACACACACAAACATGTATCTGACTCATACATTGTTCACTTTCCAGACATTTGTACATTATTGCATACACTTTATACGCACTTTCTGACAAGTTGTGGTGCACCTGAGCACTGTATACAATAATTTCATTATTATTATTATAATTATTTTTTCAAGCTCTCTCAGTAAATGGTCCAATAAATATGCTACTTTATTAAAGATTTATATTGTTTTCTTGAAATTTTTAGAAACAGTAATACATTTTATCAGATTGTAAAGAATACAAAATACAGCAGATCTTTACTGCTCATATTGGTCTAATTTTTTTTTTTCTTCTTTTCATCAAAAACTACTTACCCACTATTTCTATGAGGATGCGAGGTAAAACAGACAGCTTATTACTGTTTATTACATCAGCAACATGTTTCTGTATATAAGCATCTATTTGTGTCTTTAACTGATCATTATCACCTGCACACCATCTGATTTCTGCAACAAAAAAACAATAAAAATGTGATACGGAAAAGAGATTTGGCATAAATAACATCTACATCAACCTGTATGTATATATAAATATGCATGTGATCAAGTATATGTACACGTGTATATGAACCATGTACATATAAATTTACACACATGTTTATAAGCACATACACACACACACACATACATACATACATGCTTAACATACACATCTACACTCCCTAACACATGCTCACAAACCAACAACATATGACTGTCTTTTCAGCTTATCTCAGAATAACTACTTTTAATAGAAAGTATTAAATGGGAAGTAGAACTGTTAGTAAGTGATGTGTGTTGTGTACAGAAAAATGACACTACAAAAGGTGCATAAGCTAGATTTATTACAAGAAAGTAAAATTATGGTAATTTTCTCTAGATAGTAATAATTCTAATACTGGAGGAAGCAGTTAAAAACTTAGAAACAAAGTGGACACTAATATAATGAAGTGAACCAAAAATCCTAATATAACACCTAGTGAGAACCAACCATTATCTTAAATTCTGGACAAGAAAAGCAAGGAAGACAAGTCAAAATTTAAATTTATTAAAAATAGAATGCAGTGGGGAATGAGCTTGCCCTTTGGTGGTAAAGTGACAACTTGTGACATAATCCTCCTCACAGTCTAAACAGTAAGGTAAATCTTAAGTATATAGGACTTTTGTGAACACTGAATGACCTAACTTAAAAGAATGAGTGGAAAAAATACCTAGGGGTGTTCACTGTACAATGAAAATGAAATTAGACAAGGCCCTAACTGATAACTAGGCCATTAAACAATCAAATTTATTGGTGTGATCAGACAATATGACTATAAAATGAAGAACAAGGCTCCTGAATTTTTATCAAGCAAATGGATTATCAATAGCTTCAGATTTATTAAACCAGTAAGCCACATCAAAGTGGAATTAAAACTAACTAATCTTAAATCTGTTTTTCAAACTAAGTTTATAACAAAATTTAACCAGCAAGAACATTTTATAAAGATTAATGCTAAGTTTAGACTATCAATCACGAAAACAGCAACAGAAGTTTGGAAGCTAAAAGATGCATCGATTAAGAGTGGGTGACGACAGAAACGTCCACACTAACTGCTACTTAACTATAGTTGAGGGCTGGTCAAATAGTAATATAGTGGAATATAAATGCTAAAAGATAAGCAATAGAGAATGAAAAAGAAAACAAAAAAAAACCAGAAAAACTATACCACCACAAATTGTCACAAGCTTTTTTTTTCTTTTTTCCATGTTCCACAGTGAGAGGATGAGTGGTGGAGTGTTATTTTTTTTTTTATTCTGTGAAATAGTATTATCAACAAAGGGACAGTGAGGAAGCATGTCCAAACTAATTTTAGCACATCTTTCAACGAAAAGAAAGATATGAAAGAGTCAGTCTTAGATTACTGAAAATGTACAAAGGGCTATAATGAAGTTAGTGTAGGAAAAGTTGAATACAAGATAATACAAGTTAAATGTCAGGATGTGGAACCACATGCTATATAGTCCTGGTGAGATAACCGCAAGAAAATTTTTTTTAAATCTTGGCAAAGAACAAACATTTGTATTGAGGCGACAAACATATCTCTGCTTGCCTCAGTTTGTGTGACTGACAATTCTACATCAAGATCATTTAAAAGGAAAGAAAGACATCTAGTTGTAAAAACAATTCCTTCAGCAAGATTAAAAATCTATATATTTGCAGAAAATCCTACTCATGCTAAAGAGACAAATGTAAACAATAATGGAATAGAACAGTATTTGAAATAACTTCCTAATATAATCAATTGCATTTCCATTTTGTGGAAGTTTTTTCCTTTTCTCATTAATCTTTTAGACAATTCTTGATCATAGAACCAGTCACAAATTGTTTCCCAATACAATTTGAAACCTCTTACTTAGAACACCTGTATTTTTAAGGCTACTGATGTAGCTGCACCATCACAACAACAAATACAGAAGACATGGAACTCAAGAGATATCATGCGACAAGTTTCATCAAATCGAGTCAAACCAGTGTTCACATTCATGTTTGATACTCACTTATTCTCATGATAGACTTCACTAAAATGCATTTATGGTGAATATGTGAAGCCAATCAGACAAGCTACTGCAAATCTTTCTGAAAGTGTCCTTCACATCATCTTACAAGTAGTCTCATTTCATGAAACTATCATAATTGGGCATGGTTTCCAGATGTACATAACATCAGATTGTCATCAATTTTTTCACTCACAGTCCTCCCAACTATGAGAATATCCATGCATTTGCCTCAAATGAACCAATTCTATAGAGATACATCTTCATGGTCATAGTTATAAGTCCTAGACTAACTGACTTTATAACTTATATTTATTCAGATATCAATAGTTATGATTAAAGACTCCACACATTTCCATTTAATTTCATTTGACTTTCATTATACTGCTCCAAGAGCTATAAAACTTCTTGACAAGCCTAGCCTTCATACACTCCTAGCATATAATCTCAAGACTGTTTACTTTCATACACTCCTACAACTAAAGGACAATTTTCCTTAAAACTACTTATCTCAATGGAACTGACTAATTGGCAATGCTATTATTAAACTTATGGATGTATCTTATATATTGCTCAGAGAGACAGAGTTAAAACATGATGTTGCAAATGAGCAAAAGAGACACTAAAATTTTCAAGTGTTCACACCTAAAATGCAATTTTGTGTGCATGTATCAGAGAGCAAGAAGGAAGGAGAGAGAGAGAGAGGTTATTAAATAGCAATGTCAGAATATTTTGGATATATATATATAAACCAACCTATGAATGTATGCACCCAACATGTACATCATATATAAGCAGATACAACAAAACTATTACGTACGTACGTACACACACACACATACATATATATATATAAACCTTTAAATATAGACATACAAGCACATAAAATACCTATAACTGATACATACACATGAATGTACTCATACATGCACACATTACATATTCCCACACATACATGCCTACATTTAACACCAACAGATATAAACATGTGCACACACACACACACACACAAATATATAGAAAGTGGGTCATTCAAAAGTAATAATTGTAAAACTAGATAGTAATTGTTACTTGAAATACTATGAAAACAAAAACTGCTAATTATTACATTATTTTTGCTTCCATTGATTTAAAAGAAACTAAAATGAAAGGCCTAGATACATATGATGCACATTCACTATCATAACTAACAATTGATACAGTGATGCCTTAATCTCAGAATAGAAATAAGAAAAAGAACCATCAATGTTGGCAACATAGAAATTGATACTAGCCACAACTACAGTATTGTAGTGAAAGAACTATTTGGTAGGTGTTTGACTAAATAAATGTGATTAAAAAGAAAATAGAAATTTTTAACTTAGCTTAAACAATTCACAGTATGTGATAGATAAGTAAAACTACATTAATGATATACAGATATTTGCCAATTATTAGGTGTGTGTGTGAGTGTGTGTAGATATATAGATGTAGATATTTTTAGCACAGTACTGACTATAAATAAATTCAACAGCAGTAGTTATAAAAATTTGTTTTGGACAAGTATTTTTAACCTTATCCTAAAGTCTTATGATGCAATGAAGGAGTGAAAAAAACAAAGTCTTTTACAGCAATTAATAAATTAAATACTGACAAATACAGAATTAACAGGAATGATATGGAAAATTGTTTCAAAAAGTAATTTAGCAACGAAAAGTAACACAGAATAGTAACAGCAAGAAAGGTATATTAATAATATTATGTATACAAGAATCTTGAATAAAGCGTTAAAAACTTATTCCATAGTGTTGTCACCAAGACAAATATATTTACATATAGTGTGACAGGAATATTATTCTCATGCACTTTTCAATAAGAAATCATTTAAGAAAGTCAAGATACATTTGAAAGAAAACTATTGAATAAATCATTATTTCTAAGCAATAAAATCTAGTGTCTGTCCAAAAGAGGAAATTAGGAAAATTCCAGTCTATTATATATTAAGTACAAGGAATTTTAGAATATTAACATAGCAAATTTGTGAAATAGGTAAGTATTTTTTTCCAGCTATAATATTAAGAATAAGCTATTTTCAAAATAAAAATATAACTTACAAGCTGAATCTATTTAAAAATCAATAATTTATTTCCTTTACAACATAAAGGATCAATTACCAAAGTTATCACTATACATCTAAGTTTCTAGCCTTCCTGAAGACATTTTTAATTGAAGTATTATAAATTATCAGAATTTCACAATACAATTTACTAGCTAATCACACAAACCAATATTTAATCTTAACTTTAATACAAAATAATCAAAACAGTATATTATAAATATATAGATCATATAGATTTCAGAATACTGATCAATTATAGTTAAAAAAAAAATTTACTGAGGGAAAGAAAAAAGTAAATGAGAGGGTGAGAGTGAAAAAGGAAAGTGGATGAGAGAGAGAGGGAAAGAGAAGAGGAAAAGAAAGAGAAAAAGAGAGTGATAGAGAAAGAGGGAGGGAGAAAAGTTCCTCAACTGCAGAGAATGCTGCAGTTAAGACAGTAACTACTGACAAACCAAGAGAATGTGTCCCAAGAATGATAAATACCAAGACAATTTGAAGGGGAGAGGTTAGCCACCAGGAAATCAGAGCAGGCCTTGGCTGCTGAAGCAATCCGGAATTGCATGGCTGCCTTGTACACTGTCTTTACCTCCGCACCTGGAAGCTGCAGTCTGCAGGAGGCATAAAGAGAGGTTGTTACCGTACATTACAGTAGTTAACTTACCTGCCTGTAGTACAGTAAAGACAGAGGAAAACAATTTATATTTACGATAACTGTATTACAGTCTGCAGTGATGGTCATCACTTGAGTTTGAATTGTTAATTTTATTCAACATGTGGAAAGAGAGGAGAAATTTCTAAGGGAAATAGTGGGAACTAAATATTTAACCCTTTAGCATTCAGAATGCACCAAATGTAATGCTTATTTATTTACATTTTTTTGAATTAATCATGCATTATCTTGTAACTTTGTGACTTCCATGATGTATATTTTTAGAATGACACTGTAGGGTAGGCATGAGAGGCCAGATCTGGCTGGTATGAACATATAACAGGTAGAATACTTGGCCAGATATGGCTGGTTTAAGTGCTAAAGGGTTAAAATGCATAAATGTTTATAAATATTTACAATCCACAAGGAATAAATGGTAAAGCTGCATAAACTATTTAGTGGAGTTCCATTATAAGTTTTTATAAATAAATATTTACATTTTAATTAAATTTGTATACAAATTCATGTATTAATAAACATTGGAGCATTATAATATCTGGTTTAGTGAATGACCTTCAGAGCAGACTGTAAAAGCAATTTTAAGGAAAAAAAAAAAAAAATTGACGGTTGGAATATATATTTTCTTTCTTCCTTTCTGATCAATTACCAACCCAATTAAATAAATCACAAACTGATATATATGCATATTCAATATAAATAATTTGTGAAATCAGTTTTTCTTCTTCAAAATATTAAAATTTCTGCTACAGAATAGTGTTTCACATTTACTGCAGCATATGTATAAAAAAAAAATCTTTTTTAGGTCGAATTTTAAATTATTGGTTAAGAATTTAGAAAAATATTAAACAATTCTAAGGGATTTTCTAAATATAAGTCTATCATCTATAACTACTGATTATTAAATCAAATTTCATTCATATATATATTTATATAAAATTAAGAATTGTTTTGTTTTTCTCTCTCCACACAATAATATTTAATGTCATGAAATAGTGATTGGTAATTGCCATATGAAGTAGAAACATTCATAAATGTGACATTTTAGTGCTATAATTAAAATTAAACAAACAAAAAAAGAAGAAAAAAAATCAGTATAGTAGCATGTTCATTCCAATTGAATAAAATCAATTTCAGTGTTTAATACTAGGAAATAGCATGTTCATGTGCCAGCAAAAGAGGTTAATAAAAATAAAAATGCAAATAAAAAAGAGAATGATAAACTAATTCTTTAAAGTTACAGAAATAGTCAGGATTTAGAAAATCAAAGATTTAAGTATAATTACTATATTAAGATAAATGCAAGTTAGTTGTCTTTATCTTTTTTTTTTTTTTTTTTCAGACATAGAACTTAATTGTTTAAACTTATGGCCAACTAAAATGGATATAACTATAGAAAAATAAAATTACATAGGAAAGTGTGAAGATATTTCCTATGTAATTTTTACTTATAAAAAAAAAAGATAAAGACAATGAATTGGGAATATATAATTGTATACTATTTTACATTAAAAATTCAACTTTATTACATAAATAAGCTCGAAAAGTAAGCATTTTCAAGAGCAGGTCCAATCATTATTTGCAACACAGATCTGTCACAAATTACCAAATGACGAACAGTTTAGATTCCTCTCAATTTGTCTGGACAAGTCAAATGAAAATGTAATTGTTTTTCAACAGGATTCAAAACCCAAACCGTAAACCTGTATATTTACTAACAACTTTTTAGGCTCCTGCACTACCATCATACCACTATTCTGTCTAAGCAAATTTGCTTAGCTCGAACCATTTGCTTGTCTTTCTAGCCATGCCTATTTTAGGACAACTCCAAAATTTCACAGCTTATTTGAGAGGTAGCTTGGTAGCTACAGCTTCAGAGACTATGTGACTAGTACAGGAGCACTACTGCTAGTTCAATTTCATTCAAAATTCTTTCAGCTCTAGGTTCATATACAACTTGGTATATCTGAACGCAGGGATAATCACAGAGACAAATATTACCTCTATGCATAAAAGACTGGAGTTTCAGAATAATACAATTTCATAAACTGAAACATTTTAAATAATATTCTTACCACAAAACTTTAAATCTGCTCAATATGGTGAGAAGAAAATGCATGTTTAAAATTACATTATTACTCAAAAAAATAAAGAACTTTATATTAATGAAAATTAAATCATATCTATTTCAATAAAATGAAAATCAAAAATGACTAAGATTAGCAAACAGTTGTAGAAAAAATATTCTTGAACCTGAAAATAAATTTAAAAAAAGGCTTTACAAGAAATGTGTGTACATATTGCAGATATAGTAAAATAGATCAAGTGGACAATCAAAAATGAAAAAATATTCTTAAAAAGTAATAAAGAAATAGACAATTTAAGAAAATGCTCATAAATCTAAATTGTAATACTAAATAAAAACATACTTCAGCATATTGGATTTTTGTTTCACTAGTGAATATATCATAAGTGAAGCTCACCCACTTTTGGAGTTCCACTTTGACATGAGAGTATCTGTTACAGAGCAAATATAAAAATTAACATCTGATAGAGATACATTATTAACATGTTAGTTTAAATTATAAATTGTATAGATATCACAGCAAGTAACAAAAATATGTATTTTTTTAATGTGTAAAATTATGGAAAGAAATATAAGCCTTAAAATATTTTTTTTTTGTTTGAAAACTATCAAATGAATGTTTTCATGTGTATGCTGTAATAATATGCAGATACAAAAATCAAACAATCTAGATATTGTTTTTGTACATTTCTCAAAAACTTAATTCTTTAACTAGTTATTTAGTTAACTGATGATTTAATAATTAATTAACTATCAAATTTTGGAGATATTTAAACGAAGATATCAGCATATCTTTTTTACCTTATTTTCATTCTTCAAGCTTTAAATGAAAGTAAAAAGAATATAAAAACAGTTTCTTGTATAAAAGAAAAAAAAAGAAAGAAAAGAAAATATATGAAATTGTTAACTTACCGTCCAGTGTAGGCATAGTTAAGTAAGTGCTGGAAACTTTCATAATCAACATCAGTTAATTCATACATATTATCTGAATCTTTTGTGGTAAACAGATTGAAAAAATAAGTGCTGACAGCAGCCATAACAGCTTTATGAGCTGAGATTTCATGCTTTCCAACCACCAGCTTTACATCACAGAACTGTCCATTTTTCTGTAACAAATTTAAAGATGACAGCAAATCTTTATGGTGATTGTTATCAACAAAAACCATCTCCTTTTCCATGCCTTCATTATCTACATCCATGATGTCAAGGGAGCCTGAAAAAAAAAATGTAAAAAGATAAAAAAAATGAAATTATACAACACAGAATCAATTCAGATTTTGTGACTAAATTTTTTTTTTTAACAAAAACAGGATTACCTGAAGACTACCTCTCAAGACTAAAGAAACTACTTCACAATAAAAAAAAAATATCGGACTCATGGACATTACGTGTGAGTAAATGAATGTTAGCTTAATATATAAGTTACACAAAGGGGAAAAATACAATATCCTTATGAACATCTGAAAAACTAAAAAGAGAACTTACCATCATAATTATTTTGTGCACCTTCAGAATTACTGGAGTTTAAAAAATCATTCAATACCTTCATTGTAAGGTTTTAGAGACAGTAAAAGCAATGCTAGATTGTAGAAGAAGCGTCTAGACAGAGACCTTTCTAAAGCTCATATACCTCAGCAGCCTGTTAGATACTATTAATATATAAGCAACCAATGCTGGGGAAGATTGGAATGCAGCTGCTGATTCAGCTGCTGAAGGTATGCCTGATAAGCTGACAAGAAACAGGTTATTTTCAAAATCTTTTGCATAATCCTTATTAAGTCTTACTGACGTGTCACAAACTTAGCAGACGATTATTTCTTGAACTTTAATTCTCGAGTACATACTGGAATGTTACTTCTGAATAGTAATATTCCTAGTTGAACATGGTGGCCAACAACAATAATTTGTTGTAAATTTATTATAATGAACAGGGGGAATGTAGTGACTTCAGTGACCTCTGCTTCATCTCATATCACTTCCCCTCAAGCACTCCCAACTTGCTCATTTCTTTTCTGTTTCTGTCACACATCATTCACAATAATCATTACCAAAGTCCTTTTTCAGAATATTTTCCCCTTTAACTGTTGTCTTCCAACATCTGGAGACATGAACTTTCTGCCTAAGAGGGTGAGCAAAGACCATGGGCACAATCCCTTCCTCCTAAACAACACAAGAGTAGACTATATATGTACATATATGCAGTTTCCGTGCCCTGATTATCAATCACCAGCTATGGTACTACTCATCTGTGTGCACATACACATTCAAAACTACCTGTTTTTCCCTATCACTACTCCAAAACCCTTTTTTTTTGCATGCATCTCAACTTCATATTATAAAATTCAGAGATTTTAGCTGGTAATTCCTATGACTATTTATTTTCTGCCAACTACTTACTATAGCAAAAACAAGCTATACTTCATCCCACAATCAGTTCCACTTTATATGATTGAACTCTTCTCACAGAGAAAAGCCTTTATCATAGTTTATTAGGGGAAGTGGGGCATCTAAAACAGATGAAAAGAAAACAAATTCACAGATCTGAATAGAGAAGTACTGTTATGGGGGCTGTTTGTTAAGCATTCTAACATGCTTGCTAATAGCATAGAAAATAGCTCAATTATTGTCAGATTTTTAAATATATTACAATTTGTAATGTATTGTTTGAAGATACCCCCATACTAAATTCATCACTGAAAAAGGTTGCTGACTCATTGTATCTTCGTGCACAGCATGCACAGCCTTCACAAATCTTTATCAACACCTAGCTTCCTTAGTGGCCTTCCAAGTCAATAAATGCTAGGAATAGTGATCTACTCTAAACCATATATTTCTCCTGCAGTTGCCTCACTCAGAAGATAGTATCCAGGCATGAAGCCACCTGTCATGGATCAGTTGTCTCCATAACCTGATCCAGTTGTTTGTTTCTTCTGGAATTTTTTTCTCACATATTGCACAGCACATGCCTTTCTGAAATCTCAACTTAACAGTATTTACTGATTGTATCCAATATGCCTGACCAAACATCCTTTTATTTAACTATTAAATAGGTCAGATTCATACTTCATAGTCACAAAACAAAATTTCTAGCAAAACTTGCCCCAGCTTTCCTGGCATGTGCAGAAAATGTATGAAACCCCAAAATACAAGTGGGATGAAATTGCTGTAAGCCTTCTCAATTTCTGCCAGTTGAGTTGTTCTGTAACAGCATTGAGAAAATGCTCAACCATGATCTCACAAGCACTGCTGTACCAACAGTGAGATACATCTCAGTACCGTGTTCATTCGTCTAACTAAGGGTGAAATTAAGGGAGTGATCTTAACTGTTTGTGATAAAAAAAATTAATTATACAAAGGCTAAATATTTTTGCTGTATTGTTTACTTATAGAGCATATCAAAAAAAGATAGTTACACAAATATTTTTACAATGTAACCTTGTATATGGTTACATGCTACATCAATTTCGACTCATATCTTTTTGTAGGGCCAGAAGTTGCTGTAAGCCTTCTCAATTTCTGCCAGTTGAGTTGTTCTGTAACAGCACTGAGAAAATGCTCAACCATGATCACACAAGCACTGCTGTAACAACAGTGAGATACGTCTCAGTACCGTGTTCATTCGTCTAACTATGGGTGAAATCAAGGGAGTGATCATCAAAACAAGAATCCAAGGTACTTAAAAAGTAACAATGCTGAGATCTTCAAAGCTGATCTTAGTTGCTTCATGTATATTTCAAGCATTCAGAATATTGGATGCTCACCCTAATCTATACAGCACTACAAGTTTTAATTCTGCTATCAAAGGCAAATTGGACTATGTATAACTATATCAGTACTGATCAATAACATTTCAAAGAGTTACATTATTCTCCTGGGCCAATTTCATTATGCTACAAATGCATTTACATATTTAAAACATGATGGTCTCCATGGATCAGTTGATTTTTTTTTCCACCATCAGTGAGTCTTTGAAAACTTAGCAAGCTATTTCTGTGTTGCACAGACTGTCACCTTGAATAACACAGGAACAAATATTCTGCCACCTGATGAAGGTTTACTATTCCAATTAGTCAAAGAGTGATGTATTTTGGATAAAAACAAGGCATCTGACCAGGTTAAATTTTGTTCATCTTTTAGAGTTGAAGTTCTATATCATATTAAAGTATATTACATATTAGATATTGCTCAAACTGACATCACTATGCCTTCACCATGCTGCTATTAATCTGGCCTTATAGTGTTTAACAAAGCTACACATCAAAATAGACACTCACATTAATTACTAGACTGAAAGTCTAGTCTTTGTTGGCATAATGTAGAACATCCTCAGATTATATACAACCTGAACTGTAGCACATAACAGCAGGATCAAAGAGAAGAGCCAATTTGCAGAATGCTTAATATTAAAATTTACTGAAGTAGCTTTTCACCTAATGTTTCTGCTTTAGCTATCAACAAGCTCATCCAAATAAGTTGGAATATAACTGACTGTTGATACATAATCTCCGACCACTTCTAACCTGAAAACTGGGGTACGGCTTAATTCCAGGAAAGTTCAAGCTCTGAACTGGTCAGTCAGTGTATAAACAAACAATTTAGATTTTTTATAACAGGTAAAATAGTATGGTTAACATGACAGGTTAACGAATACCAGAACATACAAATTGTGTATATTCTAATATCCATTAACTTGTCAGGTTTATTATGTTGTCAACATCTGACAACTGACAATGGCTGGGAAACTAAGAGAGAGGATTTCCAAATATTTATTCTATTACCCTCTTGACCCGGCTCTCTTCTCAAACAGCTGTGTGACAAAGAAATAAACAAATGGAGTTAGGGCAAGGAAGAGACTCCTTTCAGAATTGCGAAGAGAAAGAGAGATTTTTTGGTGCTGGTGAACAGAGACATTTCCCATACTGGTGTGATAAGATGCAGCCAACATTTCTGTGAAGTGGCTGGCAGAGACAACCAAAGACTTGTGAGTGGAGAGAGATATGCATCTCACTTTGATAGTCATAAAGCTATTGTTACTGTTAAATAGTGCCAGACAATACCAATTTTGCAAAATGTCTGATCATGGGGAAATATTACCAAACAGATATGGGTTGGCAGTTCACAAAATTTTGATGGGCTATTTTCAAGCAAAACCAACCAATCTATTCATTAAGTTAGTTGGCCATTGTGGAACTACTTTTGTTCTAGCCTTGCTGTTATGAGTGCATCTATCAGAACCATGATATATTAAGTCATGTTGATACTTGTTCATTTGTATTCATTCTTATTTTTCCAAGATATAATGTCACTAAGTTGGAAGTAAAAAAAAATAAAACAAACAGAAAAAGACATTAACTAGGAGGGTTTTTACTGCTTAACAAGATCATAACCTCCATGTCTGTATATCAATGATCTTGCAAATTGAAAAAGAAACACTTAGAAATTTATGGTTACTCTCACTAAAACTGGGCTTGCTGTCAATCACTGGGTATGTGAAGTCAATCCTATAATCTTTTATGTTGATCATCTTGATTGCAAGAGATCTAAACATTGAAAGCTGTAAGCCTCCTCATGGACGAACTGGTTCTATACAAGTTAGTTAACCCATTTGTTACCATATTTCTGTTGGCATACACTTTTACTTCAGTTAATTTTGGAAATAACTAAGAGTTTAGTATAACGTCATTAAGCTAAACTTCGGAATATTAACATTAAATTTCAATGGAAGGTTTTAATTTAAAATAGGAAGTTCGTATCCTGGAACATTCTCAATGACTGGCATGACAGCAACACCACTGTCAACTGCAACCAAAACAAAATGCACCAAGAGAAATTACAGACCTTAACCCTTTGAACCCTAGATACCAATTGTCCTGAGCACCCTCACCCCAGCAGTTACTTACTGTCTGGTTTTCCAATGCAGAAAATACTGGCTGGTAAAGCAGCTGCCGGGGTATCTATCTGCAGCTGACAGCTGGAATAGTGGCCACTGGGGTTCTGAGGGTTAAGCTGATGAATTAATTTTGAAAATGGTAAAAAGTATCATTGTATTGGAAAACATGGTTTCTGTCAGGACATTAAACTACAGTTGCTACTTATAGTGAGATTACGGAGTTCTTAATTGAGAACAATAACATATTCATTGACCTAGAAAAGGACTACTTTTGACTATTGTCCCATGCTATAGTCTACTGTTTTAAGAGAAAGTTGAGTATACGTAAACAACTTATGATGATAGTGAACATGAAGTGTATATGAGATTATATATATATACATATATATATATATATATATATATATATATATATACACACACACACACACCACAAAAGAGTTGTATGTTGACTAATGTTGGAATAGACCAAAAACTAAGACAAGTACTGAGGAGAAATCTGACTAAAGCGGTATAGCAGGGTCGTGATGATTGGAAATTTATTATATTGCAAATCCAATCACTATAGAATGTACATGTCAAGTTCGCAACAGACTTGGGAGCTTAAAACTCAACAGACAAGAGGGTGCATCATTAACAAACTCTAGATGATGAATTGTTGAACCAAATGCCTTGTGCTTGCTATTTGCTTGAACTGTTAGTGTTCTAAATTTAAATATCACCCTTTTAGTTGTCGACTTAATCCATGGATCAGTTTCACACTATTGCCTGGCAACTTGAATGCCCTTAGTGGAAGTCCCATCTATTGCAAGCATTCAAGGTAGGTTTCCGGTTTAAGGATAGTCCTCCTTCCCACCTGTTGAGAGGGTTATAGGCATTGCCTTCTCCCCCTGAAAAAAGTACAAATAAAACTAGAAACCCTTCTTAATTTAAAGTAACAAGCAAAGCAGACCTACAGCCTTTTAAAATAACAGTCGCCTAACATAACATGAAATAAAGAAATGGAACACTAGAAGCATCTTTAATAAAGGAAAGTTTTAGTACCTCAAAATCCAGTAAAACTATACCGTCACAATAGTAGCCCAATCAAAATTTTTTAACTCAATCTTTCAGAGACATCAGTAATTCAAACCGATTAAATTGGTTAAGTCACAGAGAAAGTACTCAATAAGTGCAGCAAAACACTGCTATATCAAGTGTTACAAAAATAATTTAGACGTAAGATGGATTACGAGAATGGTGAAGAGTGATGGAAGAGGGAATCTAATAAAATAGTTTCAGTGCTTTGATAAGTTGTCTTAAGGTAAGACTTCCGCCCTCCCGTCCCCACCCCCAAACCACCCTTAAATTTTTTTTTTTTACACAAACCCCGCTTTTCTGCTACGAGGAATACGAATCTGCAAAAAAAATTGGCAAAAATCGACATTTCTAAATTAACACCCACCCAACCATTTCATTTTTCACTTTTTTCAGAAATTTTTTTTCAAAATGTGCAGAAACATACGGAGATTATGATTCTGAAAAAACATTTTCCAAAATTTTTTTTAAGAATTTTTTTTCCCTAAATATGCGGGAAAGTACGGACATTATGATTCGGACCATTTCAAAACATTTCTGTACTTACGGTTTGGGTTTTAGGGTTTAGGGTGTTAGGGTTAATGTTGGGTAATTTTCCGGAACCTCCGTATCCGAAAACGGGGATTTTTGGCAAAAAAAAATGATATAATGAAATTATTGCATACAGTGCTCAGGTGCACCACAATTTTGGGAGAAAATGGGGGAGGACGGGCGGAAAGTTATTTACATAACCTTACAAAACCAATTAAATCAGCCCTTCTTTTTCGTAAGAGTACTTCTATTATTATACCAAGCGTGGGTAAGGCTGTACTTTGACAGGCATATGCTATGAAGGGAGCTGAGGAACAGCCCTTGCATGGATGCGTAACGTACTGGAAAATGATTAAACATTATCCTAGCTGAAAACCTATCATTTAAGCCTCATCGAGCAGGCTTATAATCAAAGATTATTCCAACCGAGACCATCCTATCTGTTCGCATTGCGAAGTCTGCATTGTCCAATCTATTCTTTCACCGTAAAGGTAGATACAACTAATTTTACTGTTATATCGAGCTGGTTAAGCGACCGCATAGATTCTCCGTTGGCTCGTTGCCATCTCTTCCTCGTGAGCATGCTGTCTAGATTTATAACTTGAAACCACGTGGTAATCCATTTTAAAGACGACTGATCATTGAAAATTTGAACACTAGATCGAACGAACTGAAGCGTCGATAATATTATTATTATTATTATTATGGTACTAATAAAAATTCAAGTTCCCATATCACCCAACTTTCTAGCATATTTAGGCGATATGAAAGTTATTTTTCTGTTGTTCAAAATGCATACAAAACTAGAATATGACGGCAATACTTTCTGCATAAAATATGCATTCATTATAAAAAAAAAAATCCCCACTACCACGAAGCAACTGTCACGTCTGTTTTCAATGAATAGAAAAAAAAATCCATTTTGTGACGAAAACAATTAACATTGGGTTTTCGTTAACAGATTTTTTTCAACTTGAAATGTATACTACTATATAGGATAGCGAGATAAAAATCTGAACATAGCTAGCTACTCGCTGGATTACTGTGCCTTTCTGTAAGCACACAAAAGAGAATATTCACAGAAGTATTCTTCTTAAATGAAGAGTTGCGGTTACAGACTGGTTGCCATGGCTTATAAAATATAAACATTTAATGCTAATCCTAATAGCAATGCAATGTTGGTCTGCAACACAAATTAGAAATTAAAGCAATAGATTTTACAAAGTTTACATTATTCTATATTTTCACAAGTAATTGTTGCTGTCAAGTTGATTGGCAGTTTTTTGTTTTGCTTTTATCAACACGTGGTTAATGGCCGTCTGATATTCTTACAAGGACGGATTTATTTTTAAACACCCAACGCCATTACCAAAATTTAGCCAAATGATGACCAGCAAAACGTCAACATAATTAGATTTTTTTTGTCTTTTCAAAATTAAATTTTTTCAAATAATCATTAAGTTTAGTCGCGGAGGATTTTTTTTTTAATTAGTGTAACATAAGGGACATACTGAACTTAAAACATTACAATCTTCAGTATTACTTTATTCTTTTTTTTTCGTGTAGATAGATTTTATGTAACAGAAAATGTAGGTGTTTTTAGCACAATTTTGGAATAGCTGCCTCTCAAAATGACGTAACTAACTCATGAGACGGATCTTTTTTCATTTTCATTTTTTTTTTCAAGTATTCCTCTTAATCATAATTCTTTAAATTTTTTTTACTCTTTCTTCCACTTCCTAAGAACAGCTTCGATGATTTAAATTTTTCTTTCACATTTTTTATTACGTAAGGAATAGAAATCTTAATTAAAAAATACATTAAGTTTCGCTCTGAAGGACAACAGTAAATGAACAACAATTCAAAAGAAAAAAATCCTCGATTACATATACTTTTCAAGGAATACCGCTATATCCCTATAAAAATATGGCAACCCAAAATACAGGCGGCATTACATGATGCACTCTCGCGAGTATCGTCATCACCTGATATGTCGTCTGTAAGGCGAGACGCTAACGATGACATAAACTTCGTTGTCAGCAGCCCAGCTCCAACATAACATATCAAATTGCCATAGGTTGAAAAATATTAGTTACCACCAAATTACATGTCAGAATCTTAATATCATTCGGCAACAGTCTATCTCTAACGCAGTATTTTAGATGGGCTTATGGCGCGAAAAAAATCTATCAGCGACATCCCATGAGATAGAATTTAAACCAAGGACAGATGGCAAGTCGCTCAGGCCTAGACAATCCCACTGGCTCCATGATGTCAAAAATTAAATTTATATAAATTATTACAAGAATGTTAGTTAATAAATAGGTTTCGTTCTTTTCCGTGACGAAAGCATTTATTCAACATGCGACTTTCTTTATCAGTAAAACCTGTTGATTTATATCCTCATTTACCTCAGGTCAAACTCTACTAAAAAAAAATCACTAAATGTAGTTCTAGATTATTTTTCATTCAAGAGATCACAGCTGGAATACTGGGACAAAAAAATATAGTTTTTGATTCTTAGATCACAAGAAAGCAATTTTATGCAATATATTTTTAAAAAAAGGATAACTTTTATCAAATGTTATTAACAATAAAGAGTAAGGCCACGTAGGGGTTCCGTTATTGGCTCGTGACATAACCGTAACACATAAGACTAAAATTTATTTTTCATATTTTACCTAAAAAAAAATTATGAAAACAATTTCAAACATTGCCCTTTTTTAACCAATTAAATTGAAAAAAAAAATTTCTTGACCAGACAAAAAAAATAATAAAACAGCTTTTGATATTCGGTCGATCAAACTTTTGGCAGAGATAGCTCATAATTTCACTTCTATTCCACAGACAAATTTATTTTAAAAGCATAAATGGCAGGATTCTATTTAACTTTCAATCACCCATAATATGAACGTTTGGCATTAGACAAAATTATGTAATTACTACACCTGGAACTCCGTTCAAATAAAGATTCAAAATTAGAAATATAACATTCCAAATTGCAACCAAGCTGAGAGCTCAATACAACTTATAGTTGCTAGATAAAGTTCTCTCATCTAACTAAACCAAGTTTGCTTTGCTTTTATTTTTATCAGCAAGCAACGGGGCAATCTAAGCACTCTCTAGTGGAAGCGCAGCACATGTGGTGCTGGATCAACAAACGCGATCCAATAACACAATAGTGGCGAACACTGGCATCGAGAGCGAGATAGGTTCAAACTTATGAGAGAAACTATGATGATCAATATGATTGGACCAATGAATCCATCTCGAGATGTATAGTTGTTTGTGTTCATTTCAGATTGATGAATCACTGTTGCTTGGAAAGAAGAAATACAATCATGGATTCTTAGAAATCAAAGACCCACAGCCAAATTAGCGAGTGTAATGTCGTTGTTGGCCAAACATATTTAGTATTGCAATGTCCAATTCCAAGAAAAATGGTAGCGACAGAAATGTAAGGACTCGCTTACTGATTACGTTAGCACATTGCAAATATATTGTTACTAACAAATAATTCGCCAAATTATATGGTTTGGTCGCTTTGAGATTATGCTGTTAATGTTTACTCGATTCTGACATTGGGCCTATAGCGCGGATGGGCGCATCGGGTCCACTCTTCTTAAGTAGTACCAAAAAGTCCCCGTGAAGGAAAGCTTTGAGTATTACAGTGAACTCGCTTTTAAAATTTACTCAGCGAAATCATTGTTAAACCTTAGGAAATGTAATATTTTCTTATTTATTACATTACAGAACTGGATATTATGTGTCTTCTACCTAAAATTTAGAACTATTCACCGATTCACAATTTTAACCGTAAATTAAAAAAAAAAGCTTATTTTGTTTTATTTTAAAAAAGATTAAATATTCTGGAAGATGCGATTTACTTTCACTAAAAGAATTTAATTTTTTTTAAATGAGGGAGACTAACTTCCTGACTGCCGCGTTAATAAAAAGCACTCTTGACTAAAACGAAAATAAACACGCCTGATAAATAGCTGTCCACTTGTTTACTCAAGTTTTTGATAAAATTAGCAGTTTCATTATTAACCTATATTTCAAAATAAAATAAAATAAACAAATTCGTATGTCTACATGTGCAGTATTTCAAATATTCTAAGTTCAATTTAGTGTTGTCAATCGTCTCCCAAGTTGACCATCTCCAAGATTTTTACTCTGATTCACTTACTTCATTGGGAACATGTGTAATATAATTTGATAGAAAAAAAAACAGTACGATTTTCTCCAAAATTTCAGTGGTCAAGGTTCGTAATTACCAAATTAAATTCTCAAAATTTAGAGGACTGGAAATAATTTTAAATGATATTCTATATTTAGTTTTGTCAAGAAAAAAAAATGCAATACAAGTATTTACGATAAAGCGTCGAGAATCCAACACGACGGTCCGATACAAGAAGACCCATGAAGAATGAAAAATACCCATCTCGTTAAAAGATCTTACCATTTTTTTTAATGGCGTTAAGATTAGTGAAGGGAGATTTGCCCGCTATTTCTAGCAAGTCGATTGATCAAGTTGAGATTCTCTCATCTCGTGTTGGGTCTTATTCTTTGATTTTCTTTTTAATCAAGCGTGCTTGTCTAACGGTATTTCAAGGTAAGTATGGAGTGTATTCGATAATGAACATTCTCGAGCAGACTATTGAAATAACTTGTTTTATATTACCAACAGAGATAAAGCACACAAAACAAATCTACATATTTCTCCCTTACGCCTTTATATAAACTTTTGAACGAACACGAAATGATGCTTTTTTCGGAATAGATCTCGAAACACATCATATACAACTGTAAATATTGGGTTGAAAAGCCCTTTAAAAAAAGAAGTCTAAGTACCCTGTTATGTCAACAGGAATCGTGGGTTCGTGTCTCACGGACAGCCTTCGACTTATTCAAAAAGGATTTTCATCTCGATGTTTACATGCTATAATTTATAGCTTTATATGATGTGCTTCGAGATGCATATGTTTATATATAGATAGATAACACAGACGTGTATTTAGCTGGGTGCGTTCAATTACGTCCCTTCATGCAAAATAAAAAGAAAAAGGGGAGGCTTCCATACAATAGACTGATATCGTAACTCAGTCGCACCCCCACCCCCAAAAGTCCCTTAAAAAATAAGACAGTAGCAGAACATCGAAAAAAATCTTTTTCTTCCACGGCTACCAAACTAAAAAGCCATTTAATTGTCTTTTTCT
Organism: Octopus sinensis; assembly: GCF_006345805.1. Taxonomy (NCBI): domain Eukaryota; kingdom Metazoa; phylum Mollusca; class Cephalopoda; order Octopoda; family Octopodidae; genus Octopus; species Octopus sinensis. The sequence continues at coordinate 97,687,900 of NC_042998.1, forward strand.
TTTTAACACGTGTTACTGGCCGATTAAATTTTACAATGATGGAATTATTTTTAATCACGTTCGTCGAAATTTTTTTTTTAAATATGCAATGAAATGTTACTATACATTTAGATATTTCCTTTTTCTTTCCAAAATTCTTTTGTTTATTTTTATGCATTATCAATCATTACAACTCATCCACATTGGATTTTACATATTAAATGGAACGTAGCAGATGAACGACAAATGCTTCAAAAATTAAATTTCACCTTATTATTTAATAACCAACCTGGAGATATTGGATCATCCGATGGAATCTCGAAAGATTGTCATTCATACTTTTAATAAACATAAAACGACAGATACTAAAAATAACTACTCATTTTTCTTTTATTTACTGATTCCAAGTGATGGATTACATTAAAGGGCCTATTTTTGTAGAGATATAGGAAATTTTTCACGCCATGCTGCTTTGTCTTTGAATCGTACGGATGTCGAAATAACAGTTTCTAGAAAAAAATGAATATCCATGTTATGCCAGAAAAAAGTTGGCCTAAGTAAAATAATACCACGATTCAGTGCACGCTTTGCGTAGGACAAAAGATGAATGGTATGTAACTTACATAAGGTACAGTGCTTGCTTACTGTTTTGTGTCATGGTAATTAACTGTTGAAGTCATCAAGCGCAACATACTGATAATATTAACGCAAAAAAAAATGTAATTAAAATGAATAAAAGGTTTGGACGAGTACGAGTAACTATTTGGTAATTAATGAAATTAGCGTGTAGTAAAATAAAGCAAAATAGCTGAAGATAAAGAATCAATGAAAAATACACAATGCAAAGAAAGAAAACAAATTAATATTGGACACACCTGTGCGAGAGGTCGACGAAGTTTGGTCCATTGCAAATACAACACTGCGCCAAAAATAACTTCAAATTAGAGGCCTGATAGCTCAGAAGTGAGAAGTAGTGACCATAAATGAATTAGAATAACAGAATTTGTTGTATCTGGCGTTCACTATGGTAGTCAGCTATATATATATACACATACACACATATATGTGTGTGTGTATATATATGTATGTATGCGCAGAGGAGAGGAAGAAACCTCAGCAACTAACATATGAACGTATATACGCTGGCTGCTAACCCGCGATATTGTCCGACTGACGTCACCAGCTCATTATCATATCATGCCTTCTCCCCCTACTATCTCCTTAGTTTATTAATCGATTCATTTATGTCATGTATTTGGCTTTCGCTACTACATTCGCTGGCAATAATTACTATTTAACTATCTTTCCATCTTTATTATTGTTATCTAACATTTAATGTAAATAAATAATCGAAATATCGTTTTTTTTTTCTTGTTCTGTTTTTATATTATCGAGTTTTGAGGGTTTTTTTTTCTTTAACTGGGCATCCTTAGTATGTTTTCGCGCTTACACATGGCTAGAAAACTTGAGTGTTGTCGAACCAACGAGAAAGAGCCAACATGTGACCGTTCATAGTGCTAGTAATAGTAGCAAAATATACCTCGAATAGAATAAAAGGAAAAGGTAATTTATTATTTGGGTAATGTAATGCTAGCCACACTATGCATGGAATCAAGGCGAGTTGGTCATTGCTAGAATACCTTTAGTCATATGGGTTACTTAATATAGACTGACCTAGGGCTTTATAACTTAAGCGATGTCCATTGTCTTCAGAATATTTGTTAAATGCTTACTGAATTAATAGGCGTTATTTCACTAAACAACGAACTTTGAAATTTTCAAATAAATTTTTTTTTTAATGTGAATAAATTAATTTTAAAACAAACAAAATAACAGTAGAACAAATATATGGCCCCATTTTCAAGTGCCTCCGAGACCGGCAGGAGAATTGAAGGGGTTATTTCCAGGCCAAACATCTGGTTTAAATGCTGATAACTGATTTTACTCTGTCAAAAACATCCCATGATCAGACTGGTGTTAAACTGGGCGGCAGCTTAGGACTACTGCCCAAGAATAGTTACAGTCCATCCGAAGGGCTTCTGCACAGATTCCGTCAACCGAATTTCATTCACAATAGAAGCTATAGCTGATTTGCGCGCAGTGAGATCGAACCAGGAACCACGTGATTGTAAAGTAAACTTATTAAATATCTTACCAACTGCATGAACTCGATTTATGCAATCTTCACGAATGTTACAAGTGCAAAAACGAAAGCAATGTAACAAAAGTTTACTACTGTTTTTACATGACTCCACACATATTACTACTATATGTAACATTTTATTTTATTAGTACCTTGTCGGAATTTTCCACGTGTACTATTTTATTCTGCGTGTTTACAGCATTTTAATGTTTTCTATATTTTCCATATGTGTACCATACATACATATTTTTTACAGGTCTATAAATATCTTGTTATTGCTAGGGTATTACTCATTAACTAGGGAAAAAGGAAAGACACAGGGAATTACACCAGCTGTTAGGGCACCTCTCCCGCCACTATTATTTTAGAAATAATTGCCTTGCTAAACCCATTTTCACTATGATCACAAAGGCATGGCTGTGTGGTTAGAAAGTTGCTTCCCAGCCACATGGTTGCGAGTTCAGTCCTACTGCGTTGTTCTCGATCAAAGCCCTGCGAGTAGGTTTTGTAGACAGAAACTGAAACGTTATGTGGATGGGGAGGGAGTCCTACCACCGCTTGACAACCAGTGTTGTTTTGTTTACGTTCCCATAACTAACGGTTCAGCAAAAAAAAAAACTAAAATGAATAGTAGGCTTTGTAAAAAACAAAGTACTGGATTTAATTTGTTCGACTAAACCCATCAAGGAGGTGCCCCAGCAAGGCCACAATCTGATGACTGAAACAAGTAAAAAATAAAAGAATAAATAAACCCTCTGAATAGGACTATGCACGGCTGTTTGTGGTTAAAAAACTTGCTTTACAGCCATGTGGTTCAGGGTACACAACCAAGCGTGGCAACGCTGGTAAGTCTTTAGCTTCAAGTTTAAGGATACAATGTCAGTGAAATTTATAGGATATTTTATAGGAATCTGTCATACTTGATTTCTTTATTAGGCAGAAAAGCCCAAACACAGAGGGGAAGACAGACAGCGACAACACAACATGGGGACATAAATTACAAAGTGATGAATAAAATGAAAAAAATAATAGAATCTGTCATAGTTAAAAGTGCAGATGTGGCTGTGAGGTTAAGAAGGTTGTTTTGTAACCACGTGGTTTCAGGTTCAATTTCACTGCACAACATCTTGGATATGTTGTCTACTATAATCCCAGGCTGGGCAATGCCTTGAGAGAAACTGTTATGTGTGTGTGTGTGTTTCTATTTGTCACACCACCGTTGCTTGACAACCAGTATTGATTGGGCTATGCTCCTGTAACTAAGAGGTTCAGCAAAAGAGACAACAGACTAAGTACAAGACTTTAAAAAACATAAGTACTGAGACAATTTGTTTGACTAAGCCACCCAAAGCAGTGTCCCAGCATGGCCACACTTCAATAACTGAAACAAATAACAGATAAAAGCTCATGCACAAATGTGCATCGATGGTTAGATGTTCTACCACAGTAATATTATCTACTCCTCAGAGTTGGCTGGGCTCATCCCACCTTTGCTTAGGAATTCCCAAACCACTTGTGTCTCTTCCTCTTATTTCCATTGTCTAATTGCTATGTTTTGTCCTTCCTTTCCAGAACATCAGCCTTCTGGAATTCCCTCCTTGCTTGTATCTTTCTTGTAGGTCTTGATTTATAATACTTTTAAGAGAAATATTGCCAGCATTACTCTCACCAATCTAGGAAGTGCATACAAAGGCTATGGGTGTTGCCACTTTCTCCAGACCCTAACAAGTGAAAGAAAAAAGACTACATTATTCAATATATTATCCTATTCTCTCTCTCTCTTTCTCTCTCTCTCTCTTTCTCTCTCTCTTCTTTCTCTCTCTCTCTCTCTTCTCTCTCTCTCTCTCTCTCTCTCTTTTATTAAGACTTAGTTGCTATTTCTAGTTGGTCAAACAACCACAAAACACCTCCTTTGTTGAACAGTGATCCTAAAGTAGAATTCATAGATGCACAAAAATATTCATTTCCACATAGTTTTTAAGCAGACTACATTGGAAAGGGAACAGTGGTATCATTTTAGAAAGAGGCGTTAATGTTAGCATTGAATATTAAAATGAAATTAATATGGCGCATAGAAGCTATAACTATCACACAAAAACATGAACAGGAAATAAATGTTTTGTAATGCAAATTATCATGATATGTTTATTATTTATTTTAGAATACCAGGCAGCAAGCTGGTAACCAACCACTCAACAGAGATAAGACAAATTAATTGTAAACAGATATTTGAATAGAGAGAAATGTTCCCCTGATACAGACACATACATACATCCTACACACATGCATGCAAGCATAGATTAGCAGTCAGTGAAATTAGGCTGAAGAATAGGGATCAAATTTAAGAGTTGCCTCTGCTCAGTGGTCAAAGGAAAAGGTTACCTATCAGGTCACCAATACAGTCGTAGCCAAAAGTTTGGAACATAGGCCTGAAAATTGAAATTTTTATATTAAATAGCCAAAGTTATATTTAATTTGCAATATATTACTTGGTCAGAAGTTTGGAATATAGGTCTGAAGATTAGAATTTTTATATTAAATGCCCAAAGTTATATTTGAATCAAATTGTACTTGGTCATAACAATTATGATTTTTTTTTTAATGTTCCAAACTTGTGGCTACAACTGTACATTGGGCACTCTGTCCATCAAGAATGCTCTCTCTTCTGTATGAGAAAAGTTTGGATGGACTGTCAGATACTATAGAGGATGTCACCATGATAGTCTCAGAAAGCAAGTTAAATTTGCTTTTTGCCCTGAAGTTAAAAAAATAAGTACCAGTCTAATTCTGGAGTTTGTAGGATCACTTGTACTCTCTTTCCCAATGTATTACATCTATTTTGGAAATCAAAAAATCAAATGGAAATTGTAGTTGTGATACCTGTGCCAGTGACACATAAAAAGCACCATCCGTACATGGCTGATGCCAGCGCCACCTTGACTGGCTTCCGTGCTGGTGGCACATAAAAAGCACCAACTGATCGTGGCTATTGCCAGCCTCCCCTGGCACATAAAAAGCACTATCCGTACATGGTCAATGCCAGCGCCACCTTGACTGGCTTCCATGCCAGTGGCACATAAAAAGCACCCACCGATTGTGGCCATTGGCAGCCTCCCCTGGCACGTAAAAAGCACGCACTACACTCACGGAGTGGTTGGCGTTAGGAAGGGCATCCAGCTGTAGAAACACTGCCAGATCAGACTGGAGCCTGGTGCAGCCTCCTGGCTTCCAAGATCCCAGTCGAACCGTCCAACCCATGCTAGCATGGAAAACGGACGTTAGTTAGTTAGTTAGTTAATTTGGCTCAAAAGCAAATAGCAAGGCCATGTAGGGGGACATGGAGTTAAGTACAGGGTGGTGTTCATGTAAAGAGTTCAGGTCACTTGAGGTCAAGGGAGGCTTTGAACAAAGCGGTCGTCGGCATCTTCACCATCTCGTCTGGCAGCTTGTTCCACGGATCCGCAACCCAGACGGAGAAAGCTCCTCTCCTTCGATTGAGATGAAATCGTCGCAGGTAGAGCTTTTCGGAATGACCCCGCAGCCGATGCTCTGGAGCAGGAGTGAAGAACAGCTCTTTCAAGAAGTTACACTTTCCGCTTATGATGTTGTGAGCGAGAATGAGATCACCAAGGCGGCGGCGTTTTTCAAGAGAATAAAGGTCGAGCGTCCTCAGCCTTTCTTCGTAGGACAAATTTTTGAGACCATGAACCATGCGGGTAGCCAGCTTCTGGACTCTTTCGAGATGCTGTATGTCTTTGAGGAGATAAGGAGAAGAGGCTTGAATCCCATACTCCAATATGGGTCTCACCAGCGTTAGACGATGATGATGATGATGAATGAATGTATATTTTATATAATAGTGCTGTTTCTGGTAAGTCAATCATATTGTTTCAATCCTTTCATTATTATGTTGAAATTCACCAGCTTTGCTTCAATCAGTTTGGAAAATAATGATGAATTTAGTGAAATAAATTTGTCCTTATTAAAGCTAGTATTTAGAATATAATTTAACATAAAATCTTGATGGTTACCAACCATTCAAGCAGAGATTAAAAGACAAATCAATTGTGGACATACATTTGCCAAGACAGGAATGGTCTTTTGACACACCCACATACACAGGTATAGATTAGTGGTCAGTAAGTTATGGGTAAAAATTAGGGATTAAATTTTAAAATAGAGTTCAGAAAGTAACTGGAATAAAAGAAATAAAATAGAATATCAGCCAGAAAATAAGATATTAAGTTTGAAGTATAAATTGGCCATTGAACATCATGACTGAGACTTAAGGCACTTCTCTTTACCATTGCCTTTGAGGTAATATTTCAGAAGTTGAGAAATGAATATGTTTGGAAACCCTTAATAATCTATTTTTTATTGAAGAATAAGACTAAGAGTGGCTGAAACAACACTCAAAACTGGTAGAATAGCCTTAACTCAAAATGCCTAAAGACAAAGACCCAAGTATTAGTTAATTGTCAAGTTTTTCAGCTCTCAACACCTGAAGGAGTTGTTGGGGTACTTTGTGACATATGGCATGTCTACAGCATTTTAAGCTTGATGGAGTCAATCCCCTTCCAGATTTGTCTGTAAGCAATTTCTTCCAGAGAGAAAGAGAAAGAAAGTGAGAAAGAGAGAGAGAAAAACAATCTATCTCATTACTGTTGCTCAAAGAATTTCTTATGAGAAAAGAAGATCATTAATTTTAATGAGTTGTTTGTTGAGAGCGGGAAAGGTAAATTTAACAAGAGTAGTAAAATATTTCAGTGATATAAGCAGTGATAAATGAAATTGCAATGTTATTATCACTCCAAATATGTTTGATGCACATCCAAACTGGGGAACAAGCTATTCACTGTGTGGGAAATATATCTCACTTGTTGACAAATGGTGTGTATATACCTAGATCAGCTTGCAGTGCTATCTACCTAGACTGTGAGATGTTAACATTTCTGAGTAGTTGTCTCTTCATTGGTCACAGACACTAAGCAGGGCACTACGAGCTGAATTAAGAGATTACCTCTCTTATGATTTTCCAGTCATTGTACAATGACTGGCAATGCTATATGGTGGCTCACCATAAGTAAATTATGGAGGGGTAGCGCTAAGCAATAATACCTGAAATTGCGATGTTATAATCAGTCCAAATATGTTTGATGCATGTTCGAACTGGGGAACAAGCTACTCACTGTGTTTTGTATGTATATGTATACATACAAAACACCAAAAGGCTTCAAAACGGTGCATCCTAGAGAAGGGTTTTATGAGTTTGTAATCACAAAGTATAATTTAGCTATCTGTTTATCTGTCCTTTTATATTTTCCCCCTCTCTATGCATATTCACCACACTCTCTCACTCTCACTGTTTATGTATATTTCTCATACATGCTGCTTCCCACTTTCTCTCTCTCTCTCTCTCTCTCAATATAACATGGTAATGCAAGTCAGTCATGCAACTGTCTATCTATCTCTTTCTGTCTTTTATGCTATTCTCATTGTAAACTTTACTCCTCTCTCTGTATATTTACCACACTCTTTCTCACTCTTCCTCTGCATATGTATATCTCTTACACTGAATGTGTATGTTTGTGTGTGTGTGTGTGTGCGCGTGAGTAAAGAATTTCATTAGAGTGATAGTGTCTAAAGACCCTCACACAGTGTCAGCAGCAAGCTCAGGAGACACTCAAACAGAGAAGGAATAGACTTGATATGTGAACATGAGCCTTTAATACACAGTTCCAGGAGACAACCAATCATAGGATGTATTGATTAAGAGACTCCATCACACAGACTCAGGAGATGGTGTCCCATTTCAATTTAAACAACTTTAATTTCTAGTGAGTCTTAGTTTTACCATGACCATCAACAAATCACACAAGCACATTTTCAGTTGACAGTTTACACCGTGAAGAGCCCTGCTTCACCTATGGTTAGCTTTACACTGAATGTTCAAGAGTAAGCAGTATGAAAAATCTTTTCCAGCTAAATGGGAGTAGTTAGTAGTAAAGAAACCAGTTAAGTAGATATAGTTAGCAGTGAGAGTGCCAGCTGCATGGGAGTATTTAGCAGTAAAGTACCAACTTTATTGAAGTAGTTAACAGTAAGAGTACCAGTAGTACTAGAGGAGTTAGCAATAAAAATATCAAAAAAGAAATCAACCAACTCATATGCACATTATAAATATACTCTGTAAGCAGAACAGAAAAAACATGCAACACTCTTCTTAAGTTCAACATGTCACATTGTTTTGTTATCAATATTCTAATCATGGAGTTTTGTATCTTTGTCAGAAGCTAGTTCCTGCCTTGCAGGTAGAAGTCAATTGATTAAACATTAGCAAGCTTGCTTGCTATACTATAATGGGAAAACATTTGTAGAAATGATTTTCTTTCTTGCTGATTTGAAAATGGCAAATGAAGGGACATCCAGAAAAACACATCAGAGTGAAATGTCTCCTTCCAGTAAGTAAATAATATCCCAGTGCTATGGTATGTATTGAGTAGTTACTTTATTTCATACATTTGAAACAATCCAATCCATAAAAATAAATAATAAATAAATATGATGGATGATGTAATAGAAGCAATATAAACCAGATCAGCCAATAAAATAAATAATGCATCATCATCATCGTTGAATGTCTGCTTTCCATGTTAGCATGGGTGAACGGTTTCACAAGAGCTGGCCAGGCAGAAGCTTCAACAGACTTCTGTGACTTTTAGCAGGATTTTTACCGCCGGATGGCCTTCCTAACACCAACCATTCAGCAGAGAGGACTTACTGCTTTTTACATGGCACAAGCACAAGCAAGGTCAGTTTTGGCAAGGTTTTTTCACAGCTGAATGCCCTTCCAAAGACCAACCACTTTACAGTGTGGACTGTGTGCTTTTAAGTAGCGCCTGCACTGACAGAGTCACCAAGCACTTGCAAAACAAAAATAAAAAAAATTTTAGTGGGGGAGGAGGTGATCTTGTGTTGGATAATGAAAGGTAATAGTGAGACAGATACAGGTGTCTTGAGGTGAGCTGGCAGAAACGTTAGCATGCCAGGCAAAATGCTTAGAAGTATTTCGTCTGCCATTACGCTCTTAGTTCAAATTCCGCCTTTCAACTTTGCCTTTCATCCTTTCGGGGTTGATAAATTAAGTACCAGTTACGCACTGGGGTCGATCTAATCAGCTTAACCCCTTTGTTTGTCCTCTCTATGTTTAGCCCCTTGTGGGCAGTAAAGAAATAAGATACAAGTGTCTTGTAGAGGAAATACAAGGTTACCCAGCCAAAGAGAGAGAGACCAGGAATGAAGACAGAAACAAGTGCTCTACCACAAAGGAAATATACGGTTACTCAACCTAAGAGAAGTGCAGGAGAAGGAGAGAGAGATTGGGAGACAGCAGGATAGAGATGGTGGAAAAATGCCGGGTATACAAGGAACGGAGATCAGAATATAAATGGGATGGTTGAATAAAGGAAAAGAGAGATATAGATGGTGGCAAGTGCCTTGAGGGTATAAGTGGCAAGATATTGTGAAGGAAATGCGATTAAAGAGAGTAAGTGGTGAAAAACCTGGGTATATATAGAGTTGGTGGGCTACCGGATAGCAATGGTACAGAAGAACAGGGCCATGAGGACAGGATTGCGGAGTGAGAGCTAGGCATAGTGTATGAAGGAGGAAATGTGAGAAAGAGAAGAGATATGGAAATGTAGATTGGTTTGTTGGGGTATGATGAGGGGAAAAGTTTTCTTGTTACATGCGGGTGGAACACATAGGTCAAGGGCAAACAGAGAGTAATGATACAGTGGCATAGGGCCAAGTGGACAGGATTGAGGAGTGGAAGGTAAGCATAGTGCATGAAGCAGAAATGTGAGGAAGAGAAGAGATGTAGAGACATATTTTGGTTTGTTGTGGTAGGGTGTGTGAGTGAGTGGGACACACAGCACTTCTAGGGCTCAGTTTCGCTGACATGGGCAGATCTTCTCAAGAATTTCATATTGCCAGACATCTTGGTCCATTGTCACTTCCTCTGTGCGGCTCAACTTCCTGAGATCAGTCCTTACCACTTCATCTCACATCTTCTTAGGTCTCCCTCTTTTGCAGGTACCATCCACTTTCAGTGACAGGCACCTCTTTATGCAGCTGTCCTCATTCATATGCATCACATGTCCAAACCAATGTAGTCTTCTCTCTTACATGCTGCATTTGATTCCTCTTATGTCCAACTTTTCTCTCAATACATTTGAAATTTGCCATGCATGTGCACTGATGTTGCACATCCACTGGAGCATACTACCTTCATTTCTGCAGAGTGGCACAATTGAAGTGTAGGGGCCTATAACCTAGCAATCCATAGATTAAAACTACACTCTGTGAAGAAATGGATATTATTTTTGATACTCTTTTACTTGTTTCAGTCATTTGACTGCGGCCATGCTGGAGCACCGCCTTTTAGTCGAGCAAATCGACCCCGGGACTTATTCTTTGTAAGCCCAGTACTTATTCTATCGGTATCTTTTGCCGAACCGCTTGATATTTATACATCACACCTGAGTTGTTTACAAATATACAAACCAGGTTCATGTATATATAACTACAAGGGTAGGTACAATTTGTATTGTGCAGCAAAAATTTATACGGGGTCAAGGGATCACCAACTGACTGAGGTACACCAAATCCCAAGTAGCATAATGGGCAGAGATGAAAGCAACCACAAGAATTTATGCTTGGCACATAGGAGAGAAAAGAACATACATACATAATTACATATTAATAAAAGGTTGCTGTGCAGTTTTTTTATTATAATATTCCACAAGTAAGGTACTGGTCAACCTAAGTTTATAGTCGAAGATACTCTCTCAAGATATTATGTAGTGAAATCAGACTTGATACCTCTTCACCATATCTACACTTACCTGTATTTCTCCATGTTATGATATTTTGCCTTTGTTAAAGCATAAATAGTTTTTTTCATATTTCTTTTATTGCTTATTCCCACAAATGAGCTCCAAAAATGAAGTGAGAAGAAAATAGCAATTGCTAAACTGACCGTATTCCCATGGGAAGGACTGCTATTTTTAGTATCCTATTTTCACTATTTGTATTATTTTTATAGTTGTTAACAATGATGGTTTGTTATATTATCTATTTATTATGGTTGTTAGAAGTTTGTGAACACTCGTTTTAACTTCTAAAATTTAGTTTTGTACAATGACCAGGATGCCTATATTTTTTTAAAATATACAACTGGTATATATATATATATAGCTTACTTTCAGTTCAGGTCTCACTACACACCATCTTGGGCTAATGTCTTCTACTACTGTGGGTTTAGTAGGTGGAAACTGAAAGAAGCTTGCCATGAATATATGTATGTATGTATGTGATGGTTATAAATGACCATCACTGTCATATAAACGATACAGATTGTTTCTAGTCTTCCCTGAAAATTATCCAGCCATAAAGGAATAGTAGCTTGCTTGGAAACAGGCAAGGGTTGATGACAGGGAGGGCATCCAACCATAGAAAATCTACTTCAACAAATTGTTTGACCCATACAAACATGGAAAAGTGAACATTAAATGATGATGACATATTGTATGAGAATAAGAGTTATTAACAATGTACTTTGTTAAATTAAATCATTTGTATAATGTCTTCCTACACTAAATCATTTGTTGAAAAAAAATCTGAACAAAAATTAAAATGGTTTTAAACTCACAATGTAATAAAACATTAACAAAACACATAATTAATCACTGGTATTGTACATTTGTTGTAGGTTCATACTTTAAAACAAAAAAGGCGACTTTGGTAACGATCACGCTCGAATGGTGCCCTTTTACGTGCCACTGGCATGGAAGCCAGTTGGCTGCTCTAGCAATGATCACACATGGATGGTGCTCTTGGCACCCTACTGGCACGTGCATAAGTGCCAGTAAGGCGACGCTGGTAACGATCACACTCGAATGGTGCCCTTTAAATGCCACTGGCATGGAAGCCGGTTAGCTGCTCTGTCAATGATTATGCTCGTATGGTGCTCTTTGCACCCTGCCAGCACGGACGCCAGTCATCGAATTTGATTTTGATTTTGCTTTTGATTGATTTGATTTAATTTCACTTGCCTCAACAGGTCTTTGCAAGCAGAGTTTTAGTGACCAAAGAAGGAGAAGGTTACGTACAAGTGGGCTGGTTATGTCCCTGGCATAGGCCATGAGATTATGGTTTCATTTGGCTTGCCGGGTCTTCTCATGCACGGCATATTTCCAAGCACAGAAATGTACACACACAGATAGAGAGTAAGAGAGAGGGAGAGAGAGAGACATTACAATTTGTTAAATACTTTTCCTCTTCTCATACACATAAAGAGAAAATTCTCACACACATAAGTATATAGAGAGGTGGGAGAGGAAAGAACAAGAGAAACATTAAAACAACTGATGTCAAACAAGTCAGCATTGAAGCAGCAATACCAAATAAGTGGGCCAAAACAGTTATGCCAAAACATCTCTTCTCCTATATTTTCATGTCACAAACCACTTTTGTTACTTTCAAGACAATTTCTTGCATTTTCCTCCTTCATATTGATTGGAGAAGAGCTGGCTAGCTTTTGTGTTCAGAATTCAAACTGTAAGACTGTAAAAATAAAGTCTTTAAGGATCTTAAATTTGTTAAGATTGATCACTTTTTGTTTTGTAATATAATACTTGTTTTTGATATTTAAAAACAGGTCAGAGCTAATACCTGTTAAAAAAGAAAGTTGAAGATTGTAAATGACAATCAAAAGGTTGTCTGGAACATAAAGACTGTAAATATGATTGATGCATAACATAAAGGCACATTCAATATGTCAGTAATGCTGTCAAAATATGCAAAATTTTCCTCTTCTCCCCCCTCTCTCTCTCTTTCTCTCTCCTCCTCTCCACACACACATATATATCCCACAAACTTTGCTACCTGCACCAGGATATATATTGCTTGGGCAGTACAATAGTGCAATTGTCATTAATCTTCAAGTAAGATTAATGACAGGGAGGGCATCCAGCCATAGAAAATCTACCTCAACAAAATTGTTTGACCCAGACAAACGTGAAAAGGTGAACATTAAATTGATGATGACATATTGTATGAGAATAAGAGTTATTAACAATGTACTTTGTTAAATTAAATCATTTGCATAATGTCTTCTGATTGGCTCTCGTATTTCATTTCATTACATAAAAAAAAAAGCAACATTTTTTGTTCATTTGTTAAATTACATTCCTTGTACAGCTTAGTCACCCATGTTGTAAACATTATGAACCAAAATTCTACTTTTAATGATATTACAAAATGTGTTGGTTTATTCATTCATTTGTTTATTAATTTCTTAGTTTGCATTACCATTTCCATGCTTACAAGGATTAAACAAATGAATTTTTAAGCCTTTGATAACCCTTATCTGTTTTTCTAATAAAGACTTCCCTGTTCAATACAACTTTTAAAGCACAGAACTTAGTGAATGGTTTGTTCATAGGAGAAATGACAAAGTCATTGCTTGTAACTTGTGATTTTCAGAGAAGTACCAATGAAAACAAACATAGACTCACATGCACTGCACAGCACCTTGGGCAAGTGTCTCCTACTATAGTACCAGGTCAACCAAAGCTGTGTGAGTGGGTTTGGTTGATGGAAACTGAAAGAAGCTTATTGCATAATGTTAGTTTTATCCTGTTTTTGTATAACATATATGTAGCACCCCGAATTGTCAGGAAATTAGTGTATGGCAGTGACATGCTTACACATTGTACATCTCTCCTGATGCTTCCACCAACCTAAGGTGGGCACCAGAAACATCATCATCATCGTCATCGTTTAATGTCCGCTTTCCATGCTAGCATGGGTTGGATGATTTGACTAAGGACTAGTGAACCAGATGGCTGCACCACGGCCACTGCTGATGCCACCACCTGATGTCATCATAGGCATTGTTATTCCAATGTTCATTCTTCCAAGCTTGCATGGGTCAGACAGAATCTCTTATGGTAGATTTTATTTTCTATAGCCGAATATCCTTCCTGTTGCCACCTTCTTCTCTTTCTAAGGAAGGTAATATTTTTTCATGGCCAGACATAGGAAACTGGAATTAAACAACTTCACTTGTATGACAGTGGAAGCAGTGGCAGAGACAACAGCAACCGCAACAATGACAATAGAAGAAAAACCAGCCCAAGCCTCAAGAAATTTGCTGGATCAGGAAATGTAAAAATTAATGAAAAACAGAGAAGGCATCTTTTGTAGCACTGATCTCACCAACAGTATTAATTGTAATAAACAGTCACTAACCTACTCCACAGCAACAGCTGATGATATAAAAACACAATCTATTTTTTTTTTAATTACTCAATTCTAAAAGGTCTGCTTTATATTTTTATTCATTTACTTTTTGCCATTTGTTTGTAACTGATTTCTTTTTGTGCAGATTTAACAATGCAAAAACAGCAAGTGACATTCTTTTTAGACCTTATTGTTCTTTAATGTTTCTTTCTATGTTATCTGTTAATTGTTATGATGGCTATTTTGGGCTTAGTAGAGTAGTAATCGGAGTTGTTTTATGATAACAGATATTCAAGTAACAAAAGAAAGATGGCAAACAAATATTTTATTATTAGCAATTTTACAGGTAATTATTTTAGACAAGTCAAGACTTGCAATTTGAATCTGTCCTTATATTCACACTGTGCTTTGTAAGAAGTAAACAGAATTGTTGTTATGAAAAATAAAGTCCCTTTCCACACCACCAAGCTCACCACCACAGATACAAACACACATCATGTGAAAGTAAACCGCCAGCAAGGCCACCATCTCTGATAATGTTTCATCTATTATACTCAAACAATGTACACCAAAGTGAACCTCAAGCCTCTCTAAACATTCCAATCTCTCTCTCTCTCTCTCTCTCTCTCTCTCCCTCTCTCTCTCTCTCTCTCTCTCTCTCTCTTTCTCTCTCTCTCTTTCTCATTCTCAAGGCAGTCAGACTTTCTCACTCATTTCCAAATAGCTCATAAGTGACAATGACCATTGTTATTGTTTAACTACCAAGGCAGTGAGCTGGCAGAATCATTAGCACACCAAGCAAAATGCTTTGTGGCACTTCATCCGTCTTTGCATTCTGAGTTCAAATACTGCTGAAGTTGACTTTGCCTTTCATCCTTTCAGAGTCAATAAAATAAACTGAATATGAGGGTCGATGTAATCGACTTATCCCCTCTCTTGGCCTTGTGCCAAAATTTGAAATCATTAATGTTTTTCCATGCTAACAAGGTTGACAGCAGCTGACAATCCAAAGGGCTGTACCAAGATCCAAATGCTTTTCCTAATGTCAACCAAGTACCCTCAATTGAAAGACAAGTACCCTCAATTGGGTGGGACTGTAGTATTTAAGAAGGCGGTTTTATGCCATATGAAGAGAATGAAAGTATGATAGAGGGACAGAAACAGGTGTCTTGCAGTAGAGGAGATACATGGTTATTCCAATTGGAAAGAGAGAGAAAGAAAGAAGATGGTGATGAAGAGGTATCATAGCATACCTTCAAGTCACAGGTGTAGTCAGATATTAACATCAACCTTCTATAACCCATTTTCTCCCATCTTAATGACTAACAGTACAGCTTTAGTTAAGCTAGATCTATAGATCTTCTCTGCTATTTCACTTGTTAATGGATCATCATCCTTGATAAAATTGGTGAAAACAGTGTCATTGTACTTAATTGAAATGCAAATCTAACAAAATTGTCCATATATGGACTCCACTCTATGCATCTTGCATTGATGGCTTCCTATCAGGTTGTATCAACACAATATGTTCTGATGGAGCTCTTTCTGATTCACATTCTATGGAGTCTGGCATGCCATATGATTCAGTTTGTTGTCTACACTCTTCCTCTTATATCTCAACGATCCACTCATCAGATTTTATATAGAGATTTTTGTACTGCATAAGTGTGTTGTGTCCTTAAGCAAAGCACTTTATTTTATTTTCCTCTAATCTATTCAGCTACCTGAAAATGAGAACCAGTTGAGTTGAGGTGTGGCCTTCTCCTCTCTCTCTCTCTCTCTCTCTCTCTCTCTCTCTCTCTAGCTATCACAGCCTTGTTGTTTCATAAGGTCAAAGGTGGAAAGAGTGTCTATGTCTGCTTGCACCTGCAAAAACATTTAAAACAGTTAACAAAAGCATGGTATATGCTACCAGATCATTTACACCTGCAAGTGACAGTTATGGGATTTTTGTTTTGGTATTTTTATCATAGTAAATTAAATAAATAAATTTTGCCTTGACAAGAAACCTTTCTACACTTATATAAAAACATGATCTTTCTTCTGTGTAGTAAACTATGCAATGCATTATAAAATATCTTTTATCTTTTATTAGTTTCACCCATTGGACTGCAGCAATGCTGGGATACCCAGCATGGCTGCAGCATTTTAGTCTAATTAATCTGCCCCAGTACCTATTTTGATAAGTCTGGTACTTATTTGATTAGAATCTTTTGCTGAACTGCTAAGTTACTGGGATATAAACACTGCAACACTAATTGTCAAGCAGTGGCGATAGGGCAAACACAGGCACACAGACACCCCTACACACACACACACACACACACACACACAATAAGCTTCCACAGTTTCCATCTACTAAATTAACTTACAAAGCATTAGTTGGTTTGGGTGTATGATAAAAAAAAAAACACTTGCCCAAGGTACCAGACAGTGGGACTGAACCTGAAACCACATGGTTGTAAAGCAAGCTTCTTAACCACTGAGCCATGCAGGAATAAAAGCAGAAAACTAGGTAAGCTATATTATGTGCTAAAAGTAAAAAATTTCAAAAATACTTTTGAAAACA
Source organism: Octopus sinensis (assembly GCF_006345805.1). NCBI lineage: Eukaryota > Metazoa > Mollusca > Cephalopoda > Octopoda > Octopodidae > Octopus > Octopus sinensis. The sequence continues at coordinate 97,704,897 of NC_042998.1, forward strand.
TATCTGCATATTAAATATTTCAGCTATTTTTTAAAATACAGTTCCACTTGTATATCTGTACTGAAGGCCTCCACCATTGATATAGACAACCACCTCCTGCCCTGCCACAGTATTAGGTTCTCTCTTTCATAAAATCTATTATGATCTGCCAAGTTGTCAAACTTGCACACACACACACACACGCTCTCCCACATACACATTACAAGAGGTAAATACTTGAATATATATATCCACATCCCAACATTTTATTTGTCAACATAGTATTCTATCAACACAGTTTTCTCTCTTGCTTTATGGGTAATGTGTGTGTGTGTGTGTGTGAGAGTGAGATCATCATTATCATCATCGTTTAATGTCCATTTTCCATGCTAGTGTTAGATGGACTGTTTCACAGGATCTGGTGAGCCACGGTGCTTAATCATATTCAGTGTCTGCTTTGGCATGGTTTCTGCAGCTGGATGCCCTTCCTAATGCCAATATATATACATAATGCAAGTTCCACCTGACTAGCTCCCTGTGCCAGTGGCATGTAAAAAGCACCATGCAAATGTAGTTGATGTCAGTGCCTCCTGACTGGCTCCTGTGCCAGTGGCACACAAAAGGCAACATCCGAACATGGTCAATATCAGTGCTCCCTGAATGACTCCCATGCCAGTGACACATAAAAAGCACCCACTACACTCTCAGAGTGATTGGCGTTAGGAAGGGCATCCAGCTGTAGAAACCATGCCAGATCAGATTGGAGCCTGGTGCAGCCTACTGGCTTGCCAGTCCTCAGTCAAACCATCCAGCCCATGCTAACATGGAAAGCAGACATTAAATGATGATGATATATATATATATATATATATATATATATAGAATAAATAGCAAGGGATTATCTGGGCAAAATACTTCATAAGCCCTTTGTTGGCACACCAGGCTGACAATATTACTTAGATTAATGAAGAACTCCAAGTAATCTTTTGATAGGGTCCAAAGCTATGGTTTATCACAATACTATATTGTAAATCTGTGGACAAACTTCAGATAAACTGATTTTTACAGTGATATATAACAGACAAGTCAAAAATAATGGTCATTACATAAAATAAAGGAATTATATATAATGAACATTATTTTAACTTGTTTATTATGTGTGTGTGTGTGTGTGAATATATATATATAGGGAGAGTTTACGAAAAAACAAAAGACGAAGACAGGTGGTGTACAAAACAAACAGATGTATTAGTATAACACTCAGGAATAGAAAAAGTCTTTTATGTTTCGAGCCTACACTCTTCTACAGAAAGGTACACAGAAAAAACAATATATATATATATATATATATATATAATAACAATTTAATAAATAAAGCATATGCATGCATACATATATGTACATACCTACATCTATATGTATATATACTTGCATATATGAGTACAGGACGCCTCAAATAAACATAGAACACAACGAGAAACGAAAACATAACATCAAACAAGGAAACAGACTTTTTTTTTAACAACGTAAAAACAGTCTACAAGACAAACAATACAAGGAATATTCCCCTTCTTCAGCTGCCCCTGTTTTGACTCAATGCGTGTTTCGAAGGTAAGGGCAGAACACGATCTATATCTAGCATGTTGACCGTCCACTTTTAGTGGTCAGCCCTTAAATTTTGTATATATATATATATAAAACTCAAAATGTGTGTGTGTGCTTTTTATGCGTTTTCACATTTTCATCCAATTTTGATGAAATTTTTTTTTATTAAATGGCTAATTTACCCAGGCAACTCACTGCCACGTTATCAATACCTAGAGATATCCCTTCTAGGAGAAAAATTGATAGAACTGAAGAGACTACACACACACACTTTTTACAAAAAAAGTTGCCCACGAGAAAATTTTTTACAGGAACACCTGATTTTTGTAATTTTGGTGTCAAAAGGACTGTCATGTTGCAACATTTCACACAAATATTTTGGCATTGTCTTGAGGCCTCTGATTCTCAAGAAAATTGCACAAAACTTTGAAAAAAATTGATTGTTCACATTTTTGCAAAGTTACACATTAGAAAGCTTTTAACTGGAAAGTCCGATTTCCTTGGTTTTTATGGCTAAAAGGATGCGGTTAGTGGTAAAAAAGGTGGTGCTTCATGTTATTAAGGCAACAATTCTTATGGGTTGCTGCATCAGAGATGTCTTTATACCCAGGATACCTCTTACTCCATCAGATAAGCAATGATCCTGTCCCTTGTGTGGACTTCAGTTCTCCTCTTCAACTTTGCTTTGCCATGTCCATCAACAAGTCCCAAGGCCAAACACTAACAATGACAGGCCTCCATTTAGGCCAACCATGCTTCTCACATGGCCAGTTATACGTCAGATACAAAAAAATCCTTTTTGTGTTCGCCCTGAAAGTCAAAACGAAAAATATTGTCTACTGTGAGGTGCTGTAGGCCATCCAACATGCTGCAGCTTCCCTGCTGAACTAGTTTATGGTGAGTGAGTATTATTGTTGCTATTCTTTAAAAATTACCATTTTTTTTTATTTTGTCCACTACAGCTTCTCAATCTCCTTACAGATGGCTTGAGTTTTGGCATCACTGCACTCACTGCTTTTCATGTTAATGGAAAAGGACGTTTATACCTGTGAATGGTTAACTATCCTTTTCAAGGCTATTGTGAGAATGATAACATGGCACTTTACATTCATTTGTTGCAAACCCTGCAATGCTCTTGTGGCTTCTCCAAGGCTTTTCAACCTTTATTTATGGTCTATGGGAAAAATCACTTCCTCAATGTCAGTGTTTGCAAGTGAACACAAAAAATATTCAAAGAGATGTACAATGAAAAAAATGGTAGAGCCTGTTAAGACCATTGCCAAGTATTTAATACCCAAGCAACACTGGGTACTCCTGCTAGTGTATATATACACACACACACACACATATATATATATATATATATATATATATATATATATGGATATGTGTGTGTATATATATATATTTTAATATATTTATTTATTTATAGATTCTTTTTAAATGTCTATGTAGTTATTATTTTCTTTTTTTTTTTGTAGTTTCAGCTCATAGCTGTGGCCATGCTGGAGCACCGCCATTTTGCTACACTTTATTTACTGAGATCTTCCTTTAATATATGGCACTTGGTGTAGAATGGAGTTTGATGTAGCTACCTTCATTTACACCTCTTGCCATGAGGTACGTTCATCTGGGACTCAACAGGAAGAGGTCCAGTCTTGATTTATAAACGCTGACATCTACTTTGTGGAGATTCTTCAGCTTCTTTGGGAGAATATTAAAAAGCTGTGGGCCCCTGAAACCCAGGCTGTTGCAGTAACTGGTCCTGAAGTGCGATAGCATTGCTGGGATCTTTGGCACTATGCAGTGTCGACCCATTCTGGCATTGGTGTAGTTTACAATGCCAAAATTTGGCACAATTCCTTCAAGGATCTTCCAGATGTATATTACTGCATACCTGTCCTGCCTTCACTCCAGGGAATAGAGTCTTAGCTGTTTCAGCCTTTCCCAGTAGCTGAGCTGTTGCAAAGAGATGATATATATTTTAATGTATATATTTATTCTTTAAATTCATCTGAAATCGGAGTCATGTTTATGAATTAAATTACCTGGTCTTATGTTTCTTCATATTATATATTTATATCTTTTGTCTCAAGTTCCTCTTGAGCACTTCTAGGTGCAAGACTTAACTCTGTGAGAGAATTTCTGATTAATCATATTCTTTCTCAATGCAATTATATGTATATGTATGTATGTATGTATGTATGTATGTATGTATGTATGTATGTATGTATGTATGTATGTACGTACGTATGTAGGTATGTATGTATGCATGTATGTATATGCATATGTATATGCATGTATATATATATATATATATATATGTATGTATGTATGTGAAGGCACATGGCTTGGTGGTTAGAGTATTCAGCTCACAATCATAAGGTCATGAGTTCAATTCCAAGCAATGCGTTGTGTCCTGTATTTCACATTGCTCCAATCCACTCAGCTGGCAAAAATATGTTATACCTGTATTTCAAAGGACCAGCCTTGTCACATTGTGCCATGCTGAGTCTCCCTGAGAACTACATTAAATGTATGTGTGACTGTGGAGTACTCAGCCACTTACATGTTAATTTCATAAGCAGGCTGTTCCATTGAACCTTTGTCGTTGTAACCAACTGAGTGCTGGATATGTATGTATATGTATAAAGGTTTATGTATATATAGACTGAGACCTTTGGTATTATATCATGCTTGAGAAGAAGACCCATCAAGCCAAGTAAAATCACAGTTGTGGTAGATACTGGTGTCACACAAATAGCACCTGTGCTGGTGGCATGTAAGGGCATTCTTTACATTCTCAGGGTGGTTGGCATTAGGAAGGGCATCCAGCTATAGAAACCATGCCAAATCAGACTGAAGTTTAGTGCAGCCTTCCAGATTGCCAGCCCTGGTCAAACCGTCCAACTCATGCCAGCATGGACAACGGATATTGAATGATGATGATGATGATGTTATACATACACACACACACACACACACACACACATACATATATATATATATATATATATATATATATATATACATGTATATATATATATGTGTGTGTGTGTGTGTATATATATATTAAGAAAAAGGAGGTAATTAGAATTTTGGATAATGATTTATTTAGCACTTTCATTTCATTTTTGAGAATCATCAGACATGATATCTTTGCAGAAATTTCATGTGTTTTGTATCTATACTAGACTTACTACCCAGCCTTGCCCAGTAAAGTATTCATAGAACTGTTTGCCAGTTTGTAGAATGGGAATTCACAGTACTTATGCATTTCTATATATTTAACCTAACTTCAGGCCTTATTTAATTGGAACAATCCAAACAATATTAATCAATTTACATGAGTAGAAGCTTTTTTTAAACAATTTTTATTCTGAAAAATCACCTGTTACTTTTGTTTTAAGGTGAAAGTGAGGGGAGAGTGAAAGATGTATAAATATGTATATGAAATGGACATGACAACACACCCCATCACTCACTCTGTCTCTCTTTTTCTCTCCCTCTTCCTTTCTCTCTTTCTTTCTCTCTCTCTCTCTGTCTTTCACACACTCACATCCATTACATATACACATACATACATCTTTCACTTTCTCCTCTCTTTCACTTTAAAACACAAATAAATAAATAAATAAATTTTACAGAAATTAATGAACTCCAGATGGTGAAGTCACATTCAGTTAAAAATATTTCTAAATGATTAAAATATTGTGTATGTCAAAAAAACAACAGTTTTTTTTTTTTTCTTAGAGAGCTCAAAGACAATGTGTGTGTATGTGTCACAGATAGTGAACATGTATTTGTGTTGATTGACATGCCAGGGCATTCATTATATGTGTGTGTATTCTGTATGTGTGTTGAAATCATGGAAGTCATGTATTTTTTTCATCAAGAAATAACAAAAAATTGTATTTAATCATTTAAATAGAGGTTCAAATGTCACAAAAAATTGCACTGCACTGCCAACAATAAGTATAAAAATAAATATGTAAAAAAATTAAGATAAAATATACTATTTCTGAGATATTTCAGTTACACACAAACATCCCTAAAGTTTTAGTATTATCAAGATGTGAGGTAGCTGAAACAAATCTGGGGTTGTGGCAGAAAATGTTTTCTGTTCTTTTGGATTTTTCTTACTTTCCTTTTTTTTCACCCTCTAACCAAACCTCCAAAATTTCACCACACACATACTTACACACACACACACACACACACACACCACACACACCACACACACACACACACACACACACACACACACACACACCACACAAACAAACACACACTCATACACACATAATATACACATCATATATATATACACACACATATAGATCCCATATTCAACCTCTGATTTTTTCAACTACCTTGCATATTTATAAAAGGTATAAAATTTCTGTAAAGATACCATTTCTGATGATTCTCCAAAATGAGATGGAAGCATTAAATAAATAATTATCCAAAATTCTGACTACCTCCTTTTTCTTAATATATAAAATCTGTACACTACTTTAAACAATTTATACATGCATGCATACATACAATACATACAATACATACATGCATGCATACATACATACATACATACATACATACATACATGCATACATACATACATACATACATACATACATACATACATACATGATGATGATGTGTGTGTGTGTGTGAACTAGAAGTGTAATTAGAGTGTCAGGTAAAATGCTTTTGTCTTACAGTATTCATTTTGACTCTTTGTGTTCTTAGCACTCAAATTTGCTTTTCAGCCCTTGGGATCAATAAAGTACCTGTGAACAATTTGTTTTTTCTCCTCTCCCCCAATCTTTGTTTCTTTCTTTTGCACCCCCACCTCTCTCTCTCTCTCTCTCTCTCTCTCTCTCTCTGAAATTGGCTTTAGATAGACTTAGCAGCTCTGCCTCGTTAAAATGCTCATCATACTGAATATTATAAACAGTGCTATCTTAAAACATGTTATGATTGCTACAACACCAAGACCCAGGAAGCCCATAGGGCCACAAATATTACTTAATGATATATCAATAAATAGGTGTTAGTATCCACTTCTTCAGCACAGCTTTCAAACTCAGGGATATTACAGGTTATAAAGTATTGTATTTGATGGCATACAGCATGTACCTTTTTTTTGAAAGATTAGTCTTAAAAATCATCCCAGGTCCAATATGCAAAATTGGGGCCATATAACATGCTTTAATGCAGCAAAACTTTTTTCTCCTTGAAAATGCACAGCTGAAATTGAGGCTTGTCAAATATGCTTGTTTGTATGTTATGCTATCAAATACAGTAATAAGTATTTCATTTCCCAACCCGTGCTAGCACAGAAAACAGATGTTAAACGATGATGATGATGATGATGTAACCTTGCTTTCATTTCTTTTTCTTTTAAGTATTATGATTCAATTTCAATGAAACAGAATACTATACACTCTGTTTGTGAAACAATGTGTCATGTGCAAGTTTCAAATAATACATGTGCAGGCTACAGGCACAGGTATGGCTGCGTGTTAAGAAGTTGGCTTCTCAACCACATGATCCTGGGGTCAGTCCTATTGCCTGGCAATGGCTTGTGTGTGGATTTGGTAGAGGGAAACTGAAAATCACAATGTATGTATGTACACACAGATATATGAATGAATGCATGCATCTATAAGTGTCTATATGTTTGTGTGCATGTGTGATTTTATTGTCTTGTCTTGACATCACATAAAAGTTGTAAATGATTATTACTGTCATAAAGTATTGTTTCTAGAATAAGAATTGGGTGGAGGAAGTTCAGAGAGCTATTACCTCTGTTGGCAACAAAAGGACTCTCTCTCAGAGAGAAAGGTAAACTGTATGATGCTTGCATGTGAATGGCTGTACTCCATGGTAGTGAGACATGGGCTCAGAATGCAGAAGACATGAGTAGACTGGAGAGAAATGGAGGCAGTATGCTCCATTGTATGCACAAAAGCAGCACACACGTATGACAAAGTGCAAATGTATTGAGAGAAAAGTTGGACATAAGAGGAATTAAATGCAGCATGAAAGAGAGAAGACTACATTGGTTTGGCCATGTGATGCATATGTATGAGGACAGTTGCATAAAGAAGTGCCTGTCACTGAAAGTGGATGGTACCTGCAAAAGAGGGAAACCTAGGAAGATGTGAGATGAAATGGTAAGGTTGATCTCATGAAGTTGGGCCTCACAGAGGAAGTGACAATGGACCAAGATGTCAGGTTATATGAGGCTCTTGAGAAAACCTGCCCATGTCAGCAAAACTGAGTTCTAGAAATGCTGTGTGTCCCACCCACACTTAACAAGAAAACTTCTCACACACCCTATCACAACAAACCAAACTATATCTCTACATCTCTTCTCTTCCTCACATTTCCACTTCATGCACTAGGCTCACCTCCCATTTCCCAATCCTGTCCTCTTGGCTCTGTCTCACTATATCATATCATTGCTATCTGCTAGCCCCTGACCTGTGTGTTCCACCCACATGTAACAAGAAATCTGTTCACACACCCTACCCCAACAAACCAATCTACATCTTTACATCTCTTCTCTTCCTCACATTTCCCCCTTCATACACTATGCCTACCTCTCACTGCCCAATCCTGTCCTCACAGCCTTGTTTCTCTGTATCATTGCTCTCCAGCAGCCCCCACTCCTGCCACTCTATATATACCCAGGTTTTCACCACTCACTTTTCCACTCTTCTGCACTCTCTAATTCCACTCCTTTCACAATATCCTGCCACTTATGTTTTGACCTTCAAACCACAAGGGCATGCTCTGGCACTTGCCACCATCTATATCTCTTTCTTGCTTTACTCAATCATCCCATTTATACTCTGATCCCCATCCATTGTATGTCCGGCACTTTGCCACTATCTCTATCCTGCTGTCTCCTACTCTCTCTCTCCTTCTTCTGCACTTCCCTCAGGTTAGGTAACCATGTACCTCCTTGCAGCAGCACCCCTCTTTCTGTCTTCATTCCTGATCTTTTTCTCTCTCTCTCTGGCTGGCTAACTTTGTACCTCTTCTATGCCTGTTTCTGTCTCTCTGTCTTACTATAACCTTTCATCATCTGACACAAGATCACCTCCTCCAATGCTCCATCTCCTCACAAATGATTTTTGCTTTGCAAGTTACTTGGTGACCCTATCAGTTCAAGTGCCACTTAAAAAGCATCCAGTTCACACTGTAAAGTAGTTGGTGTTAGGAAGGGCATCCTGCTGTAAAAATCCTGCTAAAACAGTTACAGAAGTCTGTTGCAGGCATCTGCCTGGACAGCTCCTGGCAAACTGTCCCACCTATGCCAGTATGGAAGGCAGACGTTAAACGATGATGATGATGATGATGATGATGATACAAGCAGTATCATTCATTTCCAATATACTGCAAGAACTTGCCTGGCTGCAAGGAAATACTACATCGCTTGGAACTAGGTGAGGGTTTGTGACAGGAAGAGCATCCAGCCATTGAAAAATCTGCCTCAATAAATTCTATACAACCTGTGCAAGCATGAAAAAGCAAACTTTAAAATGATGACAATGTTGTTACTGTTGTTGTTGTGGTCAATGATCATCATTATCATAATTGTGGTGGTGGTGGTGGTGGCGGCGGCGGCGGTGGTGGCGGCAGTGATGGCGGCAGTGGTGGTGATGGTGATGGTGATGATGACTTCCTTCAGCAAATGATTAACATTTAAACTAAGCGTAAAATCTGATGGAAGATAGACTGTTTCTTTCACAATCTCTATTAAAAGTACTGGATATATCTTTTTTTCTAATTTTACTCTTTTTATCCACAAAGGAGTGACTTCCAATCTTGAATTTGCTATAATTCTCAACATTGTCTACAGTCTTTTGATAGGTAATCCGTAATTGGATCTTCCATTTATCATTCGGTGCTCTTTATAATAAACGCATTATGTACTTACCTTTCCTGTCTACTTTCTCTATTGCTTTGATAGAATGTTTTTGTTTCATAGTTGTTCTTGACAACCTGTCTTCCTTTTCCATATCTACATTCAATCTTTTATCCTATCCCTTGTCAACCAAAGACACTGGGTACTTCCTTATTAATAATCTAATGCAGCTTTTATTGATCGTCTTTGTTTAATGATACTATATTATTGCATCAGCAATACTACTTGATGTTAAATCTGCTGCTGCCAGAACTACTCAACCACCTGAGTTAGATTTTATTATAATTTGGATATTTATTTCACTACAGACAATGAAGATAATGTTGTTCTCACCATCATCATTGTCATGACTGCCATTATCCTTATCATCATCACCATCAGTCATTGTCACCACTTTCATCATCATTATTATCATTACCATTGGCAGCATTGACTGTGGCTCATTGTCATCATTATCATTGTCATTGCTATCATCATCATCATCGTCATCATCGTCTTCATCATCATCACTATAATGATGCTGCTGCCATTATTGTCATTGTTATCATTATCATCACTACCAACACCACCATCATCATCATCATCAATTCAATATTCAATTTCCAATGCTGGCATGCATTGAACAGCCTTTCAGTGCAGCAGATTACAAGTCCTCTTAATCTTACATCATAAAGATACAAAAGACAGAGAAAATCAAGCTATAAACAACCTTCTAGGCTGACTAAATAAACTATAGCCCTTATATAAAATGTATTTTGTGTCTAGTGAAAAGAAGTAATTTGTTTTAGTAAGGGTTTATGTAATTCTATGTTGCTTTTGTTGTTTTATTTTTTTATCTTTAACCAGAGATGGAAGGACAGTGCCTATGACCCTCTCAGAGTCTATGGGACTGGTAGTGAAAAGGGAGGAAGATGCCCTCAGATGAGAAATATGTCTCAAATGCTTTCAAATTAGTGAATTCCATTAAAGGCACTCCAAGACCAAGGATATCTGACCCAAATGTTTTCAAAAAAGCAGATTCTATCAAAGACACAAGTATTTGTTTTAAACCAGGAGATGAATCAAGTCAAACACTTAAGGAGTGGAATGATCCCTTAGATTATTGGACAAAGAGTTTCTGTCTGTGAAATTTCATTCACAAGGTTTTGGCAATCTGAAGCTGTGATAGATGAGAATTGCCCAAGGTGTCACTCTGTGGGATTAAAACCCTAGCCATGTAGTTGCATAACCCCAAACCATATAGTTGCACTGAGAACTTCTCCATACAGCCATACCCACAAATCATCATCATCTAATGTTCAATTTTCCATGCTTGCATGGATCAGATGAAATTTGTTGAAGCAGATTTTCTATAGCTGGAAGCCCTTCTTGTTATCAATGCTTACTTGTTTCCAGATAAGGTAAAATTTTCCCATGGTGAGACATGTCTTTCACACAAAATTAGAAACTTGTATGATGCTTGTATGATGGTGATGCTCGTTTACAACCATCACATGATTTTAAGACAGGTACACACACACACACGTAGACATACATATAAATATACTATAGACTTTATCTGGTTTCTATCTACCAAATCCGGTCACAAGGCTTTAATTGACCCAAGGCTAATAGAAGATACTTGGTCAAAGTGACAAGCAATAAGACTGAACTGAACCCAAGACCTCATGTTCAGGGAACAAGTTTCTTCACCACACAGCCATAACAGTGCAGTTGATTAAATTTCTATGATTAAATGTCAATTTCCTGCTTGTGACTATTTTAAGGTGGCAAACTAACCGAATCATTAGACTGTTAGTAAAATGCTTCTATCTTTTTCTTTTCTTTTACTTTGTTTGATCCATTGGACCTTGGCCATGCTGGGGTACAGTTTTGATGGGTTTAGCTGAACACATCAACCCAAGACTTATGATTTTTTAAGCCTACTACTTACTCTGTTGATCTGTTTTTGCTGAACCATTAACTTTCAAGGACAAAAACAATCCAATACTGGTTGTCAAGCAGTAGCAAGGTGCAAACACAAGCACACACACATATATATACAACAGGCTTCTTTCAGTTTCCATCTACCAAATCCACTCACAAGTTTTAGCCAACCTGAAGCTATAGTAGAAAACACCTAAGGTGCTACACAGTGGGACTGAACCAAGAACTATGTGGTTGGCAACCAAACATCTTACCACACAGCCATGTCTGTGCCTACTTCAAAACATTTGTCCTAACTTTCTGCACTCAAAGTTCAAATCCTGCCAAGGCCAACTTTGCCTCAGCTCTCTTTATGGAGTTAATAAAGATGTTCCAATCAGAATAGTAGATTGGTAGAGCTATCAGAGGGTTGGGTAAGATGGTTTGTGATATCCATTCTGGTTTTTTGCATTCTGAGTGAAATACCTGTGAATGACACTGGTGTCAAATTGTCTTGGTCCAAGCTGGTAGCTTCTTCCTTGCATAATGTTCAGTGACATAGGAGAGGGGATATTTATCTACATAGGAAACTACCAGTCCCTCTGAAATAAAAACCTTGCATAGGCCCGCATGTACATATGAAACTTTCAATATTAGTTACAGTTAGACTAGTTAATAGGGTTTTGATTAACTGACTGGACAAAGAGAACATTGTGCAAATAAAAATTGTTTCATTCCCTTTAGTACAACAGGTGCAGCTGGTTTTCTTAGTAGGTGTTGACCAGTTGGCTAAATAATATAAGCATTATACAGTTAACAACAATATCACATTTGCATTCAGAATGTTCACAGGCTTCAATCAATAAGCTTTAGAATAATCTTCACAAACAGGAAAATGTGTGTGTGTGTAAAGCCAGAAAGGAACATGGACATTAAATGATGATGATATATGTATGTATCATCATCATTTTCATCCAGCGTAGGTATAAACATTTACAAAAAGAGTAGAACACATTTAAAAATGTTAAATAAATATTTCTTTTTCAAGCCATGCCAGGCTCATGAGGGCCAGTTTCCCAATTTCAATGGCGTATATATTCCCCACCTGGACTGGATGCTAGTCTGTCACAGATTACTCCTTTTTGCCAGCTGAGTGGACTGGAGCAATGTGAAATGAAGTGTCTTGCTCAAGAACACAACATGTCACCTGGTCCAAGAATTGAAATCGCAATCTTACGATCATGAGTCCAACACCCTAACCACTAAGCCATATGCCTCCAGAACACATTTACGACCTAGGTAATTTGCATAAATTAAACAAGTTGGAGGGGTTAGTACAGTTATTGAGGCAGAAACACATATCCACAACTGTCTTCTTATGTCCAAGCAATAAGCTTGTCCTTTTTCTTCAATGGCATGTCAACTTTGGAGAAATCTTTATTCTAGAGATTATCTCCCTTTCTCATGTCAAGCTGTTCTCATTTGCCCTAATTGAGAACAGAGGCAAATACATCCCATAGAGGCAGAGAGGATTTTAATAAATCAAGTATTTATTTTTGTATGGCATTTAATATAGCTGTATTTGTCTATGTTACTTATATACATACCACTGGCTACTCAAAGTTTCTTCTTCTAACTTATTTTTGTTTAATATATATGATGAGTACTACCTTTTTTACAAAAGGTAAAATAAATGCACGCACACACACACACACCTAGCCTCTTTCAGTTGACATTGACCAAATTCACTCACAGGGCTTTGGTTGGCCTGGGGTTATAGTACAAGACAATACCCAAGATGCTGCACAGTGGGACTGAACCTGAGAACATGTAGTTGGGAAGCAAACTTCTTACCCCACAGCCACACCTGCCCCTATCATTCCATACTTGCACCTGTACCTCTAAGTCATTATAAAAGAGAAAAAAAATGCAAGAGCTTCAATGGTGAAATAACATTTTTTTTGTTTAGCCCTAGTTCAGTCCTGGTTCAAAAGAACTATGATCAAAGTCATTCCTTTTCTACATCATCATCATAATCATCATCATCATCATTGTTAAACATCTGTTTTCCATGCTGGCATGGGTTTGACTGTTTGACTGAGGTCTGAAGAGACAGTGACAGCACCAGGCTCCAATTTGATCTGGCAATGTTTCTACAGCTGAACACCCTTCCTAACGCCAACCACTCCAAGGGTATAGTGGGTGCTTTTTACTTGCCACCAGCACAAGAGCCAGTCAGGAAGGCATAGCATTGATCACATTCAGATAGTGCTTTTTATGTGCCACCAGCACAGAAGCCAGTGAGTACTGGCATCAGCCACGTTCAGATGGTGCTTTTTACATGCCACTGGCACGGGAGCCAGTCAGGGGGTACTGGCATCGGCCACATTCAGATGGTGCTTTTTATGTGCTACCAGCATGGGAGCCAGTCAGACAGACCTGGCATCAACCATATTTGGATGGTGCTTTTTACATGCCACCAGCATGGGAACCAATCAGGGGGCACAGGCCACAGCTATGATATTGGTTTTACTTGACTCAACTGGTCTTCTTAAGCATATCATATCATCTGATGCATCAGGGGTACACTTAACTGGGCCAGACATGTATGGCTGCAATCTCATTTTAGTTGCCAGGTCTTCTCAGTCACAGCATATCTCTAAAGGTCTCGGTCTCCTGTCATTGCCTCTGTGGGGCCCAATGTTCAAAGGTCATGCTTCACCACCTCATTCCATGTCTTTCTGGGTCTATCGATTCCACAGTTTCCTTCCACAATTAAGGAGTGGCACTTCCTCACACAGCTGTCCCCATCCATACATAACAAATGATCATACCAGCGCAGTCATTTCTCTTGCACACCACATCTGATGCTTCTTATGCCTAACTTTTCACTCAGGGTGCTTACATTCTGTCATGTATGCACACTGACATTACACATCCAGCGGATCATACTAGCTTCATTACTTTCAAACCTATGCATGTCCTCAGCAGTCATAGCCCATGTTTCACTGCCGTGTAGCACACCTGCATCATACAGTCTACTTTTCATCTTGGCTCTTAGTTGCCAGCAGAGGTAGGAACTCCCTTAACTTTGCCCAGGCTATTCTTATTCTAGCCGCTACACTCTCAGAGCAACCACCCTCACTACAGGCATGGCCGCCTAGGTAGCAGAAGCTAATAACTACTTTTAGTTTCTCCCACTGGCATGTGCTCATCAACTTTTAAAGATATATAGGACAATGTTATCCAGTGTGTCAGTTCATTCCCCAAGAAAGGATACAATTTGAAGGGTGTTTATCTATTTTCTTTTGGCTTTTTTTCAGATCATTGATTCAGCTGTGACACAGAGACTCAGCTGTGACATTGAGAAAGCTTTATTTTAACTTTAAAATTCCACGCTATAATGTAATAATTAATTGTTGCATAGAGATATAAATATGATAGTGAAACTCATCCTTTACTATGGAGTAGCTTTGATAAATAGACTGTGAAAACAAATAACAAAGGAAAGTATGCTATATATTCTAAAATAATAATCTATGTCAATTCTTTCATCTATCATATACCAATATATCTATCAATATATGTGTGTGTATTTAACACACACGCACACACACATATATATGTATATGATGTGAGTGTGTGTGTAATATATGCATATATATATATATATATACATATACATAAAAATACACATACACACAATAGATGGATGGATGGATGGATAGATGAATAGATGGACAGACAGACAGACAGACAGACAAACAGACAGACAGACAAACAGACAGACAGACAGACAGACAGACAGACAGACAGACAGACAGACAGACAGACAGACAGATAGATAGATAGATAGATAGATAGATAGATAGATAGATAGATAGATAGATAGATAGATAGATAGATAGATAGGCAGGCAGATATGAATGTGGTATAACTTCCATATGTTATAAAAATTGAAGTCATAACCACTCAAAACATTTCTAGGTATGATAAAACAAACTGTGAAAAATATTTGTTAAAACATCATATTTTTAAAGATATCTCAAAGCTGTGAAACATGAAGTAAAGTAGATATTTCTTTCTTTTTTTTCTTTTTACTTGTTTCGGTCATTTTGACTGCAGCCATGCTGGAGCACCGCCTTTAATCAAGGCTTATTCTTTGTAAGCCCAGTACTTATTCTATCGGTCTCTTTTGCCAAACCGCTAAGTGACGGGGACATAAACACACCGGCATCAGTTGTCAAGCAATGCTAGGGGGACAAACACAGACACACAAACACAAACGCACATACATATATATACATATATACGATGGGCTTCTTTCAGTTTCCATCTACCAAATCCACTCACAAGGCTTTGGTCGGCCCGAGGCTATAGTAGAAGACACTTGCCCAAGGTGCCATGCAGTGGGACTGAACCCGGAACCATGTGGTTGGTAAACAAGCTACTTACCACACAGCCACTCCTGTGCCTATCTTTGAAGATGATGAAACTCAAGATGAAAATTGCAATATCGTTTACTAAAATTATTATACTGATAATACACTGCTTTCCATTGTTGCATCATCATTTTTTAGAGATGTTTATTGCATTATGTATGACACCACAATCTGTAATCAAGCAACATTTTTTATTTTATTTTCATCATCATCATTATCATTTAATGTCCGTTTTCCATGCTGGCATGATTAGACAATTTGACTGAAAATGGTAAGTCAGAGCGCTATTCCAGGCTCCAGTGTGTTTTAACTTGGTTTCTATAGCCTAACACCAACCATATGGTGGCATATTACAAAAATGTGCAAGAAATTTCACTGCCTTCAATATTTTCTCATGGTGCTACTAAATAATCATGAGATTGAGTTAAAGCCACTGGCATTGCAGTTAACTGTTGAATAACAACTAATTAGATAGCTGAATTTTGTGAATGAAAAGCAATTACAAGTAGAAGTTTACATAATTATTCTTTAAGTAGTGGCAGTTAAAATGTGTTTCATTATGTCAAGCCAAAGAGCCATGGCTATTCTCTTTCTATAAGCCCTTCTGATAACAATAAAAATAAATGTAAAAATATGTTACAGTTGCAGTTCTATTATCCAAGGAAGGTATTGTGTAGAATGGGTAAAAATGATTCTTGTCCATGGTATGTAGAGTCCGATAAGCGTATATGTACATAAATATGTATATATCTACACACAGGCATATATATGATTGTATACATGTATGTATACCTGTTGCATGGTCGGGTCGTTGGCGACTAAATCGGCAACCCCACCAAGCTTGCTTGATGAGGAGGGTGTTTATTGGACACCCTGCGGGATGAAAAACAAAACCTGTCAACGGGCAGAGGAACTCTTGAGAGTCAACGGCCATCCAATAAATGCCTTAAGGCTGTATCATGCGCGGGGACATAAAAATAATCGGACTGAATACCCGATCACGCGGTTAAACCATTGGGAGTGAAGGACTCCTAGCCTTTGTTAGGGCATCCTTCTAGGAGAAGGTAACTCAAGAAACTGGGATAACTCCGACATAAAACCTGCGGCTCAGTGGTTACCGATGATGTTGACTTGTTCTTCTTTTCGGATTATGGCTGCTGTTGCTTAGTGAGTGGGATTGACTCAGTGCACAGCCTTTCCTCACTTTAAAACAAATCTTCTTGCACAGGCATTGCACGATAACAACATTAATTAAGCTTCGTGCAATGGCCATACTCGATAACGAGGGGGCAGCCACCATGTCTACATTAATATATCCATTTTATGGGCATGTATACAAGTGCCTTTTCTGACTCGTAGATTCTTAAACAAACCATATACATACTCATACACACAGACAATGCACACTAACAATTTACTCATGTCACCATCACTAAACTAAGTATATACACAGGTAAACCTTTCTTTACATATCTATATCTAATTTCACATATCAGCATATAGACACAATACTTTCAAAGCACTTGGATTATTTAAACCAATATTTTTGCCCGTGGGGAATCCTTTGACAGTTCTCTTGATAGGAAGGGTTGTAACTGACTATTTTTCAGATGACTTGAAAAGACATTAAGGTTACACTTATACAAACTCGGCCTAATTTTCATTCAATTTAGATTATGCAAAGAGAAGCCTTTAACACCCTAACATAATAATATAAAATAAGACGGTAATAATATAATATAGTATCTATCTTCCCATTCTTTACATCAGCCTACATTAATGTAACTCTTATCCAATAAACTACTCTCTGCCCGATCTGAGGTAAGTTTACTACTTAATTTTCACCCAATGAAACTAGACTACAAGATATGACCCAAATACACATTCTAAACACTAGCCCCTATCCTACTCTCACAGTGATTTACCAAGTATCTCACAAACCTTAACACCCCCATCAAAGACTACTGCTAAAATTAACAATAAGCATTGCACCAATTAACAGTTTATACAACGCTCGAGCTATGTCAGTACCTTTAAAGGTAACTTCACCTATCGCTAGAGCGAATCCTTTTTCTTCTTTTATCTCTCCATTTCCTGTTAGGTCAACATAATATCAACATTCTAATAGTGGTAACTAGATACTCAAACTGCTGCCTACTGTTATGCACACACACACACACACACACACACACACACACACACACACACACACACACAAACACACACATCCACCTTAGTACATCTGACTGTAACGTGTGTCTTGTGTATATATTCATACACACGTGTATATCTTTGTGTGCATGTATGTGAATATATTTATATCTATGAATATGTGTGTATGTAAATATGTATGTGTGTGCTAGTGTGTATGCATACACACACACACACACACATATACATATATATATATATATATAATGTACTCCCCAACATAGATTAGTAGTTAGCGACTTCAGGATCAGAGCTAAATGGTCGCCCAGAAGAAGACCAGCTTGGAGGAGAAGGGTCTGGAAGCTTAAAGATCCTGCAAATGCACAGAGATTTAGAGACATACTACTCGAAGCCTCTGACGAAATAGAAGGGGATATAGCTTCACTTAATGTGGAAGACAACTGGAGATTCCTACGGGACAATCTGCTGACAGCCACTGACCAGATATGTGGATGGAGCAAAGTACCATCTCGACCCAGAGTAACATGGTGGTGGAACACGGTGGTTGACGGGGCTATTAGACAAAAGAGACAGGCTTGGAAGGACTGGAAGAACGGAGGTAGCAGGGAATTGTATCAGACAGCCAAAAGGGAAGCTAGGAGACAGGTTTATATAGCCAGAGGGGAAGCGGATAAGAAAAATTTGCCATGTTCTGAGCCGTGAGGATGAAAGACTTGAGGTATTTCGTGTTGCAAGACAGTGTGGAGAGAGAATCGTGATGTGGTAGGAGAGAAGTGTGTTCGCATGGATGATGGTTCACTTGCGCTAAATGAGGATGCAAAGAGAGAGGTTTGGAGATGCCACTATGAAAGTTTGCTGAATAAAGAAAATGAATGGGATAAAGAGAGTCTGCCAAATGTTGACCCAACAGAGGGACCAGCTATCCGAGTTGATAGTTCCGTAGTAGCTAAGGCAGTTAGGAGCATGAAGACAGGGAAAGCCCCAGGCCCATCAGGAATTACTGCAGAGATGCTCAAAATATCTGGCAGTGTCGGCTATAACCTAGTCGCCCGTATAGTCAACCAGGTGATACACGAAGGAGCCATACCCAATGACTGGTGTAGCAGCATACTAGTCAACTGCTACAAAGGTAAAGGTGATGCCCTGGATACAAATAATTACAGAGGTATCAAGCTGTTGGATCAGGTAATGAAGGTTACGGAGAGGGTCTTAGCCCAACTAATTAGAGAGAGAGTTAGTTTAGATGAGATGCAGTTGGGTTTGTCCAGGGAAAAGCACCACTGATGCTATATTCCTGGTAAGGCAGCTGCAGGAGAAATACCTAGCCAAGGATAAGCCCCTGTACCTGGCTTTTGTTGACATGGAGAAAGCCTTTGATAGGGTCCCCCGATCCCTCATCTGGTGGTCAATGAGGAAACTAGGGATAGATGAATGGCTGGTGAGGGCTGTGCAAGCCATGTACAGAGATGCCGTAAGTAAGGTTAGAGTTGGCAACATGTACACAGAAGAATTCAAAGTAGAGGTTGGGGTCCACCAGGGTTCAGTACTCTCAGCCCCCCCTATTTATCATAGTCCTCCAGGCAATAACGGAGGAATTCAAGACCGGTTGCCCCTGGGAGCTCCTCTATTCTGACGACCTCGCTCTAATCGCTGAGTCACTATCAGAACTGGAGGAGAAGTTCCAGGTGGAAGGAGGTTTAGAATCGAGGGGCCTTAGAGTCAACCTAGCTAAAACCAAAGTACTAATAAGTGAAAGGTAGAAAACCCACAAATTCATCAGGAAGATGCCCTGTTCGATCTGTAGAAAAGGTGTAGGTAGAAACTCTATAAAAGTACCCAGTGTAAGCTATGGACACATAAGAGTGCAGCAATGTCAAAGGTAGGCTAACTGGGAAGATAGTTTTTGTATGTGGCAGGTGCTCTGGAGCACTGACCTCCGAAAATCTGCAGAAAACAACTTCTGTCACTTTCCTGGGGGAAAAACTAGAAGTAGTTGATAGTTTCCGCTATCTAGGTGACCAAGTCAGTAGTGGGGGTGGGTGCGCTGAAAGTGTAACTGCTAGAATAAGAATAGCCTGGGCAAAGTTTAGGGAGCTCTTACCTCTGCTGGTGACTAAAGGCCTCTCGCTCAGAGTAAAAGGCAGACTGTATGATGCATGTGTACGAACAGCTATGCTACATGGCAGTGAAACATGGGCCGTGACTGCTGAGGACATGCGTAAGCTCATGAGGAACGAAGCCAGTATGCTCCGATGGATGTGTAATGTCAGTGTACTTACTCGACAGAGCGTTAGTACCTTGAGAGAATGTTGTACCTAAGAAGCATCAGTTGTTGTGTGCAAGAGAGACGATTGCGCTGGTATGGTCATGTGGCGAGAATGGATGAAGAGAGGTGTGTGAGAAAGTGCCAATCCCTAGCAGTTGAGGGAACCCGTGGAAGAGGTAGACCCAGGAAAACCTGGGACGAGGTGGTGAAGCACGACCTTCGGACGTTAGGTCTCACCATGGAAATGACTAGAGACCGAGACCTATGGAAGTATGCTGTGCGTGAGAAGACCCGGCAAGACTAGTGAAGCCATAATCCATGGCCCCTACCTGGGACGTAGTCAGTCCACCTGTGCATACCTTCCTTCTTGTGACACTTGTGAAGACCTGTTGAGGCAACTGAGAATCGAATCGAATCGTATCAAATCAAATCGAACCAAATCAAAATAGATGAACATCAATGGAATTTGTATCCTTGTGGTACCAGTGCCGGTGGCACATAAGAAAACCATCCGAACGTGACCGTAGCCAGTACCGCAATGACTGGCCTCCGTGCTGAGAGCACGTAACAAACACCATCCGAGCGTGGCCGTCCGCCAGCCTCGTCTAGCACCTGTGTCGGTGACACATAAGAAAACATCCGAGCGTGGCCGTCTGCCAGCCTCGTCTGGCACCTGTGTCGGTGGCACATAAAAACACCATCCGAGCGTGGCCGTCGCCAGCCTCGTCTGGCACCTGTGTCGGTGGCACATAAAAAAACACCATCCGAGCGTGGCCGTCTGCCAGCCTCGTCTGGCCCTGTGTCGGTGGCACATAAAAAACCATCCGAGCGTGGCCGTCTGCCAGCCTCGTCGGCACCTGGTCGGTGCACATAAAATCACCCACTACACTCTCGGAGTGGTTGGCGTTAGGAATGGCATCCAGCTGTAGAAACACTGCCACATCTGACTGGCCTGGTGCAGCCTTCGGGCTCCCAGACCCCAGTTGACCGTCCAACCCATGCTAGCATGGAAAGCGGACGTTAACGATATGATGATTAGATGATATATATATATAATATATATATAATATATATATATATATATATATATATATATATATGCATAAGTGTATACATATGTATAATGTGTATAATGTCTATACACATGTGTATGTGTGTAAACAGACATTACTTATGTGTAACACACACACATATATATGCCATCATGGAAGGCAGACATTAAATGATGATGTATATATTGATATATGCATACATATATACAGACAGACAGACGGATAGACAGTCAGACAGACAGATACACACACACACACACAACATTTCTAAATATGTGTATGTGCATATGTATACACCATTGACTATACACAATATGAGTGCATGTGTGTATGTATGCATGCATGAGCATTTATGCTTATATATTATGTGTGTATGTATGTATGTACGCACGTAAGTATGTATGTGTGTATGTATGTATGTATGTATGTATGTATGTATGTATGTATGTATGTATGTATGTATGTATGTATACACACATATTACATCAGCAATGTACAAAGGATTTGATGAGAAATTGATTGACTTGAACCTATGAATTTCAGAACTTGCATGATCATTCAAAATGTCACTAGGACAAAATTTATTCAAGTATGAATGTGTGTGTGTGTGTGTGTGTGCGTGTGTGAAGGGGATATCATCATCATCATCATCATCATTTAACATCCAGCTATCAACTACTTCTAGTTTTTCTCCCTAGAATGTGACAGAAGCTGTTCTCTGCACATTTTCAGTGTTTATAACACCTGAGCATTTGCCATTTACAAAAACTATCTTCCGAGTTAGCCTTCCTTTAATATTGCTGCATCTCTTATGTGTCCATAGTTTACACTGGGTACATCTTATGGAGTTTCTACCTATGCCTTTTCTACAGATTGAGCAGGGCCATCTACCTGAAGGGATTTGTGGTTTGTCTGCCTTCCTACTATTTAGGACTTTGGTTTTAGCTATGTTGACTCTAAGACCCTTCGATTCTAATCCTTGCTTCCACACCTGAAACTTTTCCTCTAGTTCTGATAGTGACTCAACAATTAGAGCAAGGTCATCAGCATAGAGGAGCTCTCAGGGGCATCCTGCCTTGAATTCATCTGTTGTTGTCTGGAGGACTATGATGAATAAGAGGGGGCTGAGAACTGACCTTTGGTAGACCCCTACCGGGAATTCTTCACTGTTCTTGTTGCCAACTCTCACCTTACTGACAGCATCCCTGTACATGGCTTGCACAGCTCTCACTAGCCATTCATCTATCCCTAGTTTCCTCATTGACCACCAGATAAGGGATCAGGGGACCCTGTCAAAGGCTTTCTCCATGTCAACAAAAGCCAGGTACAGAGGTTTATCTTTAGCTAGGTATTTCTCCTGCAGCTGTCTTACCAGAAATATAGCATCATTGGTGCTTTTCCCTGGCACAAATCCAAACTGCATCTCATCTAGACTGACTCTTTCTCCCTAATCAGTTGAGTTATGACCCTCTCCATGACCTTCATTACAAACGTAAATGGAATTACTATTTAACCTTAAAATACATCGTAAGTATTCAAAAAACCTTCTTGGTTTAGTGGTATTGAACGTTTTTCTGGTATTCTTTTATTCTTTTACTTGTTTCAGTCATTTGATGGTGGCCATGCTGGAGCACCACCCTTTCGTCAAAGAAATTGACCCCTGGACTTATTACTTGTGAGCCTGGTGCTTATTCTATCAGTCTCTTCTGTTGAACAGCTAAATTACAGAGATGCGAATGCACCTACATCAGTTGTCAGGCAATGGTGGTGGTGAGACAAACACTAACAATAATGAAGAGGAGTTCTGTGAACATCCTCTTCATTATTGCAGGACACTGAATCTGTGCTTAAGTACGTTTTAAGTGCCTCTGGTATAATATTAAGAACTTTTTCATTTATTGCAAGACAGTCAGAATTTTTAGGAGATAAAATTACTCATTTTTCCATTTCTTCTGGCATGCAGTTGAAAATTTCTGGGTACAAATTGAAATGCAAAAAAAAAAGCAAAATAATACATGGATTTATGAATGAAAGTTTGGTAATTGCTTTTATTTCCACCACATGACACTTATTATTGCAAACATGTTTTAACTAACCTATACTATACACACGCACAAATACATTCATATATATATATGTCTCAAATTGTAGCTGTAATTCAAAGGGGCCAGCCTTGTCATATTCTGTGTGAGGCTGAATCTCCCCGAGAACTACGTTAATGATAGGCATGGCTGTGGAGTACAATGCTACACAAGATGGAGAACCAAGTCATGGCTGTTAGACAATTTTTGCAACCACATCACCCCTAACTTCTGGCCACCTAACTCCTCAGACTGCAACCTCCTTGATTATTATGTGTGGGACACAGTTGAGCGAGAGACCAATATAATTCTTTGTATCACCAAAGATGAACTGAAGGCAAGGATTATGGCAGTATTCACCAACTTAAACAAGGAGACCATCCAGAAGTGCTGCAGGAGATTCCAAACTCATTTGGAAGCCATGGTTGAAGCCAATGGTGATTCTATTGAATAAATTTACTCTTTAATATTTCAAGATATGTTTATGTAATCTTGGTAAATATATGTGTTAAAATGAGTTGTTAGTGTTATTTTCATTTTTACGAAATTTAGACAATTTATTCACTGCACTATATACATGTATATTTACAAACACATACATGTATATATACACATACATATATATCATTATCATTGTAATCATCATTACCATCATCAACATTGTCATCTTTTTACATCTGCTTTCCATACTGGAATATGTTGGATAGGTCATTTCTGCTCTTGTAAATAATTCTGGAGTCCACATCTCTTTCTAGAGTTTTATTTTCGACTTGCTTTCTATAAGTAGATGCTCATCCTTAAAACAACCACAGAATATACTAGGTACATGTTCTTTTCAAGACACCATCACTAAAGATATTATGTCTTCAGTAAGACTATATTGTCCTCACAAACCTATAGTTTATCAAGCAAACTGACTGCATTTTATTTTGGCCCCTAAACTAGAGAGGTTCAGGATGAGAAAGTGATGGATTGGAAGAGATGGTTAGATAGTGATACCAAATGGATAGTAGAGAGTATAAGTAGAGTGTATGAGGTAGATGCAAGGTTAATGAGGTCTCTTAAGTATATACCTGAAAACGTTGAGAGAGCTAAGGTAATAAGGAGGAGAAGAGGGCTTAACTCATGTTAGCAAGGGGTAAATAAATGTATACCACTGAGGCATTGTTTTCCAGTTGGATGGTCTTAGAGTTGCTATTCCTCTCCTGCTTTTCAAGTAAGGGAATTTTATTCAACATATTTTCCAAAAGGGTAGAGTTGGTGGTTAATTTGTTGACAAGGAATGCCAACAGGCTTCACTGTTCAGCACATTTTCATGCCAAGAGCAGAATGTACACACACAGATATATATATGCGTATGGTGTGTGTGTGTGCATATACACAAGCATGTCTTTGTGGTTAAGCAGTTTACTTCCTACTCACATGGGAATAAGTTCTTATTGGAAATTATTGCTTCTAAAATCTGGTGCTTGGTTTCTATGGCTAGATGCCCTTCCTAACTCCAACCATTTTATAAAGTAGATTGGGTGCATTTTCCTGTGGTACCAACGCTAAAGTGGTTGGATAGGCCTCAGTGAGAAGGATGAAATGAACCTCATGACACTACATTTTCTGTTTGCATAGTGTACTAGGTGCATTTAGGCAGTAACTTCACTTATCATTCTCCTATTGAGGGAGTGCAGAAGGTTCTGTCATCTAACACAAGAGATGGAGTGCCATGTATGCAGTAAATGTGAACAGTTGTCTGTAACCCAAGGAGTGGCAGAGGAGACAGAACAATGGCAGCAGAAAGTTTAGTAATGGGTAGTTGAGAGATGTTGGACAAGAGTATATGTGTAAAGAGTACTCAATAACTTAGTATATGTGTAAAGAGTACTCAATAACTCAATAACTTAGTGCATGTAAATTTGCTTAGATGACCAAAGAAAGAATAAGAGAAAGTAAGTGAGTGAGTGAGAAGGTAAGAGCAAGACATAAGAAGAAGTAGAATGTGTCAGAGAATGGAAGGAGTAAGTGTATGATGAGAAAAGACAGGGTTATTTGGAGGTAGAGTCAGTAGAGGAGTAGTTGGTAATACATAAGTAAGAGTGGGTGATGAGATAAAGGTAAGAGTGGGTGATGAGATAAAGGTAAGAGTAGGTGTTAGGTGGCAATAGAGATGGCCTAGAGGAAAGAGAGTGGTCGCTGGTAGTACATCAGATTGAAGCTAGCATGTACAGGGTAGGGTAATGAGAGTGATCCAATGCAGTATCTTACAAAATAGAGAAAGAAATAACTCTAGGCAATTACATAGTTTGTACATCCCTTGCTATCATCACAAGGTCTAGTACTTGTGGCAGTATGATGGCCTGCATGACTCAGTGACCCTACAATCTGTTAGTAGTGCACCAGCTCATGGTAGGGTCTCACATGCCGGACAGGTCAAAGGTTAGAAGTCAGACTAATATGGATCACCTCTACCCAAGAGTAAGAATTGTTTTGTGTAAGGGTAACAACCCTATGTAGAAAAAAGCAAAGTTATAGATCCATCAATAACAATTCAATAGTCAACAAGACACGAGAAAGGAAGGTCTTCCCTCAGGAAAACATTATGGATAATCAAGACATGTATGAAACAGGAAGGAAAATAC
Source organism: Octopus sinensis (assembly GCF_006345805.1). NCBI lineage: Eukaryota > Metazoa > Mollusca > Cephalopoda > Octopoda > Octopodidae > Octopus > Octopus sinensis. The sequence continues at coordinate 97,730,971 of NC_042998.1, forward strand.
AGGGATCCAACTAGAGAGAAGTAGAATAGATATCCTAGAGTTTTTCTTCTCTTAACAAGATTTTCTAGATATGGGATTCCATTCACCTTCAAGTACTTATCTTTTTAGTTCAACTACACTCAGCTTTGTGACCTAGCTGATAATGTAAGATTTATCAGAGGATAATGCAATGAATGAAGCTAGAAGCAAACTGCTATAATATTTATAGAAGCCACTGGGAATATAGCAAATATAGCAAAGTTCTATATTTAATATTTCTGTTTCATTTCCCCAGTATCTTGATTCATATCCTGCTGGATTCTACTTCAACTTTCATCACATTAAGATTAATAAAATGACAGTAACTTTATAAAAAACAAGTGTGTCTAAATAACTAGTATTTGGAACTGAAACTAACACGACTCTGCTGGAAGGTAGGTCTAGAGAGGGCATGGGCCAAAATTACATGCCTTCCCCTCCATTGGTCAGTTGAAGCTTAGATTGTGTCATGTCACTATTAGCTGGCACTGGCTGCTGGAGCTTACCAGTGAGTATTTAAAGGAAAATTTGGCAGTGTGGTCATTTGCCTGCTGATATTCGTTGATGCTGCATCAAAGAAACCAAAGAACAAAAGGCCAGAGAAAAAAAAAAGAAAAAGAAAAAAATGCACTTGACACTAGAGTTGAAGACACCTCCAAAACGCTAGAGGAGTAGAGGCCGAAACTAGGTGTGGTTCCTCCTGATGATGTCCTTAGCCACTGGATCCTACAAGGGTAGCAAACCACAAAACATGGTTGGAATTCCTCCTGTAATGTTGAGTGCAACTGAACAAGGAATGAACTCCTGATGAACTGAGTCTGGCAATTAATTTCCATTGTTGTTAGAAACCGATTTACTTCTCTTATGTTGCTTAGGGCTTATGACAACTATTAACAGAGAAGAATATGAGAGGTCTTAGTACAGCTGTTTTGGCCCACCTCTCTGGTGCTGCCAACTTATTTGACATCAACCGTTTAATGTTTTACCCATTTTAATCTCTCTCTCTCTTTCTTTCTCTCTCTCTCTCTGTTTTATGTGTTTGAGGGTAAGTGCTTATGTTAATCATGTTCAATTAATGAATTGCAATGTCCCTCTCTCTTTCTCTATCTGTCTGCCCATCTGTATGTGTATATTTCTCACATGCAAGTGTGTTTGTTTCTATACCAAGAAGTACTGCCACCAAAATAGGTTCAATTTCCACCCAGCTATGCCAAATTACCAGCATTCAAACAGTCATGCCCATCATCTCATTCTAAACAGAGAAAATTGGAAAATGTCTTCACATTTTGGTAGTAGTAGCACTGTACCTCCTAGTCATTCAAATTTTAATTCTGTTATATTTCTGTTATCTTATAAATGATGAATGCATAGAATAAAGTTTATGTTTTCAGTTTTCACCTGTTATATACAAACTGCAACAATCTAGTGTTATATTCCTGTATAATATCTAATTCCTAACAAATTAAAAATACCTTGTGACGAGTGTTAACTGTCGATTTATTTAATAATTATGATTTGTAATTACAGATCTAGTGTTACTTATGAAGTAAGTAGCAAGTTACCAGTCATTTATTCAGGTCAATTACTATGCAGTATGAAGTTTTTGCACTTATTCTCAAAGCATCTAACTGCTGTTTTTATTATTAGAGCATCAGGAAGGCAGCGAGGTGGCAGAATCATTAGCATGCCAGGCAAAATGCTTAGTGGCATTTTATTCATCTTTATGTTCTGAGTTCAAATTCTGTTGAGGTTGACTTTGCCTTTCGTCCTTTCGGGGTTGATGAAATAAGTACCAGTTGAGCACTGGGGTTGATGTAATCAACTTAACCCTTCCTCAAACTGGCTGACCTTGTGCCAAATTTTGAAACCAATATTAGAGCATTAGAAAGGTGGTGAGCTAGCAGAATCATTACAATATCAGAGAAAATACCAAGTGGTATTTCTTTTAACTCTCCATGTTCTGAGTTCAGATCCTGCTGTGACCAAATTTGCCTTTTATTCTTTGAGAGCTTGAGTGATAAAAGCAAGTACCAGTCTAGTTCTGATATCAACTAATTCCTTTTCCTCAAAATTGCTGGCATTGTATCTAAATCAGAAACCATTATTAGAACACTGAGAAATAATGCCTTGTGATATTTCTTATAACTCTTTATGTTCTGAGTTCAAGTCCTGCCAAAATCAACATTCCCTATAGGGTTGATAAAATAAAGTATTAATCAAGTTATGAGGTCAATGCAATCAACTACCCTCAACCCCCACCCCTATTCTGCTACCAAATTTCAGACCTCATACCTATGTTAGAAACAATTATTATTAATATTAACTATTGAATATACATTGAACTTTCTGTGTTCATCTGCAGTCTCAGCAGACTCATGTTTGCTAATGATGAAGGAATTAGTAAACAGTTCTAAAAATGCTGACATTTGTTTTCAAGCTGAATGTCCTTCCCTGTTAGGTTTTCTCAGAATCATAGTAATAAATGTCAGTGAAACTAAAGGGAAAAATATAGCTTGATAGAAATATCAAGGACTAAAGCTCACAAGGAAGCCATTTATATTCTCACTGGAGCTTTCACTGCTCATCATCATCATCATCATCACCATCAGTGTTTACAATCTACTTTCCATGTTAGCACTTTGACAGGAACCAAGGAGCTACAAGGCTGTGTCAAACTAAAATGTCATCTTTCGCATGGTTTTTATGGTTTTATGCCCTTTCTTATGCCAACCACTTTACAAAGTGAATTGGATGCTTCTTACATGCCCCTGATAATCGGGAGGTTGCCATAAAAATTTGCAAGACATAAAAGAACACAAAGGAAAGGCGAGAAACTCTTACCTCTAAGAGGAAGTATTTGGTAGAAGGTGGAGACAAGTGGATTTATGTCAGTTGTTGAAAGGCTAAAAGTATAATAAAGTGGCAAGCATAGGTGTCTTGCTATAGAGAAGATACATGGATAAAGGAGATAAAAAGAAGGTAGTGATGGTACTCAGGCTGCTGGAGCTTACCAGTGAGTATTCAAGACCCCACAACTATGAAAATTTTCTATTCTATGAACAAAAATCCAAAATCTAAATCTTCCCTCTATATCAATGCATCAAAAATGCTTCAGTCTAATCTCAATTAAATAACGAAAATGTGTTTTTTCAGAAATATGAACTACACCTAAACACTCTATAACAACACACTAAAATGCGAACATTCAATTTATTCACCAAAAATTACTTGAAGCAACAGAAATAAATCAAAAGTTGAAGTATCAGGCTTCCTCTGGGATTTGAAACCCTAACTTCAAATTACTGTACAATTACACTTTGCACTTTCTCATTGCTATTTGTTGACTTAAACCTAGGCTTAACTAATTAGATTTTTTGTTGGTCAAAACTCAGACCCTCAAAAGAAATAGAGATTCAGCTGACCCAAACAAACAACAGCTTAAGGAAATCAGCCAACCAGAACACTGGGTGACCTTCACACAAAAAACAAATCACCAAAACATTTCACAAACAAATGACATGCAGAAAATCAACCACCTAAAGCACTGGATCATTATTGGTTAAAAACAGGTTATCAAAACTGTTAATAAACAAAATAAGTCAACCAATAAACCAGAATGTTGGCCAAACGTGACATATTCAGATAGTCAAAATACTTAAACCACAGGTGGACAAAAACAAGTGACTGAATTTTTTCTTGTACCTTAAATCTCACCTAAGCTTTTTTTTAAATTTTACCATTGGAAAGTCATCATCATCATCATTGTTTAATGTCCACCTTCCATGGGTGGGGCAGTTTGACAAGAGCCAGCCAGTCTGCCTGCACCAGACTTCTGCAACTGTTTTGACAGGACTTTTACAGCTGGATGCCCTTCCTAACACCAACCACTCAGCTGAGTGAACTTAGAGATTTTTATGTGGCACAAGCACAGGCAAGGTCAGTTTTAGCAAGGTTTTTACAGCTGGATGCCCTTCCAAGTGCCAACCACTTTATAGTGTGGACTTGATGCTTCTAAGTTGCATTTGTAAGACAAAAAAAAATCTATTTTGAGAGGGGAGGTATTTTAGGCCACAAACTCAATCTTTCAGCTGATTATCTATAATTATCTTTTCAGGTCATTAGGCTACAATGTTCATTTTCTTGCTGGTTCAAGGCCAACTATTTTGAGTGAGGGTAACAAGTTGACTACATCAACCCCAGCACTTGACTGGTAGTCAAAAGGGATAAAAGGAAATGTTGACCTTGGTTGGATTTGAACTCAGAATGTAAAGAGCTGGAAAAAAATGTCAGTGTGTTAACAATTCTGCTCGCTTGCCTTGTTTATAGTGGTATAGGTTGACTTTAATAGTAAACTAAGTGAACAGTAACAGTTTGTCCCAATTATTAACACGCATCATCATTGATAAAAAAAAATTAAGAGATAATTTACTTGTAAATTACAATAAATAAATTAAATTATATTACTTTGTCAGTGTGTAGCTGATATAATCTCTTGATATTATGGTGGCAAGGTGCAATGAAGACACATAAAAAAGAACTTTAGAGACAAGAGATAATTTAGCAGCAATTCTCCCCAAATTACAAACATGAATTAAATATTAGAAATCTAATGCATTTGTATCAATATTCATTACTCATGGGTAAACATAGAAATAAATGGAGTGACATGATTGCATCTAAGGGTGGCTTTTTAAAGCAAGTTTTAGTTTAATATGAAATTTAGGATAAGAATAATATTGCATTCAATTTGTTTCACCACAGAATAGGAACATTAAGCATGGCTGTGTGTTAGGAAGTTTGCTTCTCAACCACATGATTCCAGGTTCAGTCCACTATAACCTTCAACCAACCTAAGCCTTGCGAGTGGATTTGGTAGACAGAAAAACTGTAAGAAGCCCATCCTGTGTGTGTGTGTGTGTGTGTGTGTGTGTGTCTGTGTTTGTCCCCCACCACCACTTGACAACCAGTGTTGGTGTGTTTACGTCCCTGTAACATAGCAGTCCGATAAAAAGACACCAATAGAGTAAGTACCAGGCTTCAAAAAAAATTTAAAAACCACTGGGGTCAATTCATTTGACTAAAAATTCTTTCAGATGGTACCCCAGAATGGCTGTAGTCTAATGACTAAAACAAATACAAGAAAAGATTTCATAGCTGTAATGAAAAGAAGATGCTTATTAAATTGTTCAAACCCAGAAAAAATCTAAAAAAATAAAAATTTTGTATCAACTAAAAAATGGAAATATATCAAATAAATCCAAATCACCTAAGATCATTTGATCTATATATAAGACTGTGTGATAAGAAGCTTGCTTCCCAACCACATGGTTCCAGGTTCAGTCCCACTGTGTGACACTTTGGGCAAGTATCTTCTACTATAGTGTTGGGCCGACCAAAGCCTTGTGAGTGGATTTGGTAGATGGAAAGTGAAAGAAGCTTGTTGTGTATATATGTGTGTGTGTGTGTGTGTGTGTGTGTGTATGTATGTACGTATGTATATATTCATGTGTGTGTGTTTGTCACCCCACCTTCGCTTGACAACTGATGCTGGTGTTTTTATGTCCCCTCTAACGTAGCAGTTTGGCAAAAGAGACTGACAGAATAAGTACTAGGCCGACAAAGAATAAGTCCTGAGGCCAATTTGTTCAACTAAAGGTGGTGCTCCAGCATAGCCACAGTCAAATGACTGAAACAAGTAAAAAAAAATATATATACCACACTTTTCATGAGGGCTCAAAGCATCTCAAGAGAAAATTTAGGGACACATTCCACCCATCTCTAGTATTGTTGCTCAATACAGGGAAGGCTTTACTGGCCATTTTATCAAGCTGACTGCCAGATCAAATCTTTTATTTTTTACTTGTTTCAGTCATTGGATTGTAGCCATTCTGAGGTACTTCTTTCAAGAGTTTTGACTGAACAAATCACTCCTCAATACTCATTTTTGAGTCTGATACTTATTGTATTATATTCTTATGCCAAACTTCTAAAGTTACAGGGAAGCAAACAAACCAACTGTGAGGAGTTGGTTTGCAGTCATGCAATGGAGAAGAGACTAACACAAATACTAAGACACACACACGTGCACACACACACACACCACACACACACACACACACACACACACACACATGACAGGCTTTAACACAGTTTCCATCTACCAAATTCTATAGAAAACTCTTGCCCAAAGTGCCATGCAGTGGGACTGAACCTGAAACCATACAGCCATGCCTTCACCTAAAATTATCAGAAATTATAGTTTGAAAACTTATGTATTCCAATGGAAAGATGAGGACCAGTCAACTTATATGATGTTATAAAGAGACACACAAACACAACATGAAATTGAGGACCTACACCAAAAGAGATTCTTAGGATGGCATGGTGAAATGCATCTAAGATGTTGTTTGAAGAAGATATCTGGTTCACAATCTGAGAAGGCTAGTTAGATTAGGCAATGGTGATCACATACATTTCATCATCATCATCATCATTTAATATTACTTTTCTATAAGGTGGCAAGCTGGCAGAAATTTTAGCATGCTGGGCCAAATGCTTAACAGTATTTCATCTGCTGCTACATTCTGAGTTCAAATTCTGCCAAGGTCGACTTTGCCTTTCATCCTTTCGGGGTTGATTAAATAAGTACCAGTTACACTCTGGGGTCGATATAATCGACTTAATCCATTGGTCTGTCCTTGTTTGTCCCCTCTGTGTAGCCCCTTGTGGGCAGTAAAGAAATAAGTATTTCGTCTGTCTTTACGTTCTGAGTTCAAATTCCGCCGAGGTCGACTTTGCATTTCATCCTTTCGGGGTTGATAAATTAAGTATCAGTTGCATACTGGGATCGATCTAGTTGACTGGCCCCCTTCCCCAAAATTTCAGGCCTTGTGCCTAGAGTAGAAAAGAATATTATTTTTCTATGCATACATAAAGGCACACGGCTCAATGGTTACAGTATTCAGCTCATGAATCATAAGGTCATGAGTTCAATTCCCAGCAGCACATTGTGTCCTTGAGCAAGACATTTTATTTCATGTTGCTCCAGTTCACTCAACTGGCAAAAATGGGTAGTACCTGTATTTCAAAAGGTACTTGTTACATTCTGTGTTATGTTGAATCTCCCTAAAAGCTATGTTAAGAGTACACGCGTCTGTGGAATGCTCAGCCACTTGCACAGTTTTCCTGATCATCAGCAGGCTGATTGGACCAACTGGAACCCTTGTCGTCATAAGTGATGGAGTGTCAGTTATGCCATGCATGGGTGAGACAGAATTTGTTGAGACCAATTTTCAATGGGTGAATGTTCTTCCTGCTGCCAACCCTCACCTGTTTCTAAGCATGGTAGTATTTTCCCATAACCAGACATGTTTTCCATGAAAGACTGGAACTAAACAACCTTGAATTTATGACAATGGTGCTCATTTACAACCATCACAAGAGGTCTAGACAAGAGTACACACTAACAGACACACATACTGATACCACATACTTAATGTATGTGTTGTTTAAATGCCAGTTTAAATATGTGATATCAGTAATGTTTACATTATAAAGCTACTTCTATTGTATAATATGAATTTACATGTGTGTGTGTATGAATATATGTATATGATGGGCTTCTTTAAGTTTCCGTTTACCAAATCCACATGCACAACTTTGATTGGCCTGGGACTATGGTAGAAGACACTTACTTAGAGTATGACAGTAGGACTGAACCCAAGACAATGTGGTTGGGAAGCAAGCTTTTTAACCATACAACCATGCTTGTTCCTATTTTCTTCTTTGGAATTTATTAGGCTCATAAGACACTACATTTCAAAGTGGACTAGACAGCCATAAAGACTAGAGTTTCAAAAATCAACTAAATGGAACTAGTTAAGGGCTTCAGAAATGATTATTGGAAATCATTGATATTTACAGACAATGTAGCTGGAAAAATTTTTGATTCTCAACTGAATACTATATATTCAAATGCAAAAACCTATGTATGAACTCTGGTGCAGTGAAGTTTAGTAATAATATTTTAAATATCTTCTAAAGTGGTTGACATACACACTGTAAAGTGGTTGGCATTAGGAAGGGCATCCTGCTGCAGAAACGAAGCCAAAGCTGACATAGGCTCACTGGATCCTGCCAAATCATCCAACCCATGCCATCATAGAAAATAGAAGTTAGAGGATGATGATGATGATGATGTCAAAATGTCGCTAGGACCATCAACAATGCAACAAATGTAAAAATCAGTTCATAATATTCACAAAATAGCAGAAGCATAAGTTTGAAAAGTAAATTGTATGCTAGGATTAATGAAGTAGGAAGAAAAATGTATAAAAAAAAAGTAAGTAGACTTCAAGACTGTTAAAATGTTTACTAGCGGAGGCTAGCTAATGCGATCAGCAAAACATTGGATTAATTATCAGGAAAACATGAGATTAATAATGATTTTAGCACTTTGATCTCGTAGCAGATTGTATTTAAAAGCAAGGACAATGTTATACGTAGAAAATAACAAGTATTGAAAACTAGCCAAGGTGGGGACCTCTATGTAGTCAGTTGCCTACTAGAAATAACAGCCAAATTACCCTCAAATCAAAACATCAATTGTTTTAAATAAGGGAAAATATATTGGATAATGTGGTCCCATATATACAAACTGGCCATAACTGGAATACCATTTAAATGCATTAGACTTACTTAATCATGGATGATATGGTGCTTAAACAGCAACATCAACCAACAAATATTGGTTTCAAATTTTGGCACAAAGGTGGCAATTTCAAGAGAGGGGTAAGTTAATTACATCAACCCTAGTACTCAACTGGTATTTATTTTATCAATCCTGAAAAGATGAAAGACGAAGTCAACCTCGATGGAATTTGAACTCAGAATGTAGAGTTGGATGAAATGCTGCTAAGCATTTTGCCTCGCATGCTAACGATTTTACCAGCTTGCCACCTTACAACCTAAAAATATTAAAATAATAAAGGATCTGATTATGGTCTTTGTTTTGTTTTGTTTTTTTATGATTGGCCACATAAAATATTATATAGTATCCATTTTGTTTGTCTGTTTGAATATGATTACAGATTCTGTCCATGTCCAGAGGTGAGATTTAAAATCCAATATAAGCCTTTTCTTAACTTTAAGATCTCCTAAAGCAGTGGTTATCAAACTGTATCTTGCAATGTACCCATCTGTTATGCCCATCAATGCTGACATACTCATTGTGAAGAATATCATAAAATGGTTAGATATCATAAGATAGACAATAGCAGAGACCGTTGTAATAGTACAATAAAGCAGACAATGTATAATTTGTTGTTAATTATATTTAGAAGGCAGTAAATTTGCAGAATCATTAGAGTATCAGGAAAATTGCTTAGCAGTAATTCTTCCAGCTCTTTACATTCCGAATTGTAATCCTTCTAAGGTCAACTTTGCCTTTCACCTTTTTGGGGTCAATAAAATAAAGTACCAGTCAAGTACTGAGGTAAATGTAATTGATTAATAATCCCTTCTCAGAATTTATAGCCTTGTGTCTAAATCAGAAATTGTTATTAATCATATTTGAAAGTCAAGTTTTCCAAGTGACATATTTGACAAATTTTATTGTATCTTGGGAAAATCATTGAGCTAATAATAAAACACACGTTAGTTCTATTTCACTTCTTATTTATTTCTCAATTGGTTAACTATTTAACTAATTAACTAAAGAATTGTTTGATTAATTGTTCAGTCAATTAATCAACCTAATTGATGAAGAGCCTTCTCTACTACAAGGCTGCTTCAACTGAAATGTATTTAAAAATTATTTTTATTCTTTATAACTATTATTTACTAAATCTGAGAATGCACAATTGAAAAGTAATCAGTTAAGTTTACTTAAAAATTCTAGTGTTTTTACAAACCTTGCACACCCCAGAAACAAACCAAAGCCAGATATCAAGTGTCAATATGGGTCCCAGGCTCAGGAGTGATGGAGTGTCATGATCTCAAGCACAAACCAAAAATCTAAAGGGAAATATTCAATGCCATTCCCTGCATATCCGTTTTTATATCAGAATGATCTTCTCCAACAGACATACTTTAACACATGCATGCATGTATACATACAGACAGACATACATACATATTATTGGGGCCCTGGGATATGTAACACACTACCTAAATACCAATCTTGAGAAATTAGGCTTCTCAAAACCAGAAAGGAGAAAGCTAATTTGAAGACTACAAATCCAATCCATTACTGGAACTGTAAAAATCTGTAAAACTTTCCAGAAGTTTATCATTTAAATATATATGAGCATGTCTAGATATGCAACTATATGCATGAAAATACATAAAACATGCAAATCTGCACATACATACATATATGCATGCATGTATACATACATACATACATACATACATACCCTGTTGTTGATGTTGAAATTCCAATGAAGGAACCTTGGATCTAGGTTAGAAACCAGTTCTTTCTCTATTGGTAAGAAATCTTGAAATAAACTGAATAATGACATACATGAAAAAACATTCGAGTGAGGTCGTTGCCATTGCCGCTGGACTGGCTCCTGTGCAGGTGGCAAGTAAAAAACACCATTTGAGCATAGCCATTACCAGTACTGCCTGACTTGCCCTCGTGCCGGTGGCACGTAAAAGCACCCACTACACTCTTGGAGTGGTTGGTGTTAGGAAGGGCATCCAGCTGTAGAAACTCTGCCAGATCAGATTGGAGCCTGGTGCAGTCATCTGGTTCACCAGTCCTCAGTCAAATCATTCAACCCATGCTAGCATGGAAAACGGATGTTAAACGATGATGATGATGATATTTTCTTTTTTTATCAATAATTGGTAGAAGTTATAAATGTGAATCTAGGGTCAAGAGTTTTCTGTATTTATGAAACTTTCAGCCTTGAGTCACTTTGAACTCCTACTGATTAAAAATAATAAAAAAAAGATAAGTAAATCCATTAATAAGGATTCGATGGTACGATAGTTAACACAATATCCAGAAATCAGTTACGTTTCAGTTTATAACTATTCATAGCTGCTATTATTTAGATGTCTTAAACATGCTTGAAACCAATGTCCTAAACTACCATGTCTAAAATAAACCAACAAGAAAGCCTTTACTTGATTACTCAATCTGTTAGAAATAGCAGCCAATGTCCAGTTAACCCCACCATCTAGGCCCTAAGGTGTCCACACAGCTGCATGCAGTCAGGCCAGATGTTCAGTTTAGGGGTACCTTCCTCACCCATTCTCACTAGTTGCAGAGGCTCTGCAAAGAGCTTTTCAGACTGCCATTTCTCCCGACTAAAAGACTGAAAAAAAAAAAAAAATCAAAATATAAGACAAAGAAAAAGGAAACTTAAATTAAAACTCTATCTTTAAGTATAATCTGTTTTGGTACAAAAACTAACAACTTGATCTCAACTTATCTTCCAAAAATATCCTTGTCTTTAAAGAATCATTTAACTACTTAGATTAAATATGTAACATGTTTATGCTACTTCTTTAAAACCTAAATTCTAAAGACTCTAAAAGGAGTTCTATCTTCTAAATTTCAAGGTTTTTTCAGTTAATCAAAGTTTTCCGTGCTCTATAGTACATGTCTGAAACTCTAACATATGCATATTTAGTTTGCACAATGCTTCCATCTTCTTTTTTTACTACAACATTTGTTTTTACTAAGTTTACTTTGAGCCCTATCAATTCTGGATTTAGCTAATCTACCTGAAATTTCCTCTAACTTACGATCAGCCATTTTGGCAAAATGGCTGATCATTGGTAAGGAAAGACACACAAATAAGATGATGAGGTTACAGAAGTTTGACGAAAGAACTCTGATCGAAATAGGATTAATGTAAAAATTAAAATAAAGCTGAAACAAATTAACACCAAATATATAGTGCGTGTGTTTTTATTGGCTAAACTGGCAACATGATCATCCCTAAATACAATATATATATATATATTTTTTTCTTTTAGTTTCAGCTCAGAGCTGTGGCCATGCTGATACACTAGCGTTATTGTATATATAATAATAATAATAATAATAATAATAATAATAATAGGGAATATAATTCCAAAACTTACAGGGAAAAATTCAATTTAGCAATTTTAAATAAAATTTCACAATATATAATATATGAATATAATTTAGAGAAAAACCACTATTAAACAATTCAATAAAGAGAGATATTATTCACACCATATAGAAAACATATACTATTAAAAAAAAATTATTTTAAATCAATAAAGTACAATAAATAGTAAATAGTAGTAAAAAGACTATGCACGTTTCATGGCTATATTTTCAAATACATAATAATAATAAAATCAATTCAATTTAAAATTAAATCGAACTAAAATTAATTCCATTTAAAAATATAGTCACTCATCAGGTCTAAGATAATAAAATAATAAAAAATAATAAGAGAATAAATAATATTTATCTTAACTTATACTAATTATAAAATAAATATATTTAAAAAAATGTGTACTAACTATAAATAATCGAAAGCATTTAACAATATTTCTTAAAATAAAAATATAACTTATCTTGTCAATAATTAATATAAGTACATCAATATGATATATAGTATATTAGTATAAGTTAAGTACATTTATTCTATTATTATTATTTATTATCTTAGACCTGATGAGTGACTATATTGCCATGAAACGTGTGTAGTCTTTATACTACTATTTACTATTTATTGATTTAAAATAAGTTGTTTTTTATATTATATGTTTTCTATATGGTGTGAATAACATCTTTCTTTATTGAATTGTTTAATAGTGGTTTTTCTCTAAATTATATACATATACATATATGTGTGTGTGTGTGTGTGTGAGTGTGAGTGTGTGTGTGTGTGTGTGTGTGTGTGTGTGTGTGTGTGTGGTGTGTGTGTGTGTGTGTGTGTGTAAAACCCAGTTGCTACTGCAAACTATAAAATAACTTTTTCCTGCCTATCGAACCTTCGATATGGGAAACATTTACAACTTCCTACTTCAATAAACCACCATTGTTCCTCAAAGTTGTTTTTTTTATACTTTCTACGAACTGCTCGAAGCTTACTAACTTCCTACACTTTGATTTTATCATTTCGTATTATACACACATACATACACGATCGGCCTCGGGTTACAACAAAAGATAATTATTCAAGGACAGACCCAAAATTTCGTGGTTGTAAAGTGAGCTTCTTAACACAGCCACGCCTAAGATTAAATTCAATAATAACAAATGAATAATGCTAACAAATGTCGTCACCTTGTTTTGCACCAAGGACACGTTTCATGAGACAATTTTTTTCGCGGATTGGAGGATTACGCGCATAACAAAACACAGTGAAATTCTTAATATATAATTTTGTTATGGCATATACGATATTTATATACAATGGTAAAACAATCTGCAGACTGCGATAATCGATGAAATATAAATAAAATTTAAATATTCTTTTAGTGCAGCTCGGTACTGGTACTGTGTACCCGTAGATTGGGGGATCTTGGTCTATATATATTTACTGGCAAACCCGACACTATAATACAATCTGAATTTTTAGTTTGTTACAAATTATATTATAGATCCGCCAGTAAAACAGTCGTACCACATATATATCTAGCCGACTGTTTATTCTTTCAGTTGTAGTATTTACACTTTATAATATAATTTCCTACTACTTTCCCATTCAATATTCATAGTACATGCTTTTCAAGTTTAGCTTAGCTTTTTTGTTTTATTTTTATGTTTATTTTGGTTTACTCAAATTAAAAATGTAAATAGATTATTATTTTTGCAATACTTCATCGTTGGCTTTCTTCGAATTCTTAAGATATTATCAACATTTGGTAGTTATTATTCAAGTTAACCTTCCTGTTTCTAACTTTCAACACACGCGCGCAAACATATACACACATTCGAGGTAGTCAAGTAACTGACTTGTATCGTGTTCTGAAAATTTATTTTGTTTATTTGTTTTGCTGATTTTTTTTTACCCCAACTCTTTCGCGCTTTGTACATATCAGATGGCGGGAAAAGTTGAATACATTTGCACTGGAGTTAAACAAAAGGTAAACCAACTGACCGGTAATAATCGGTAATAATCTACGTTTTGTAAAATGCGTTTGATTATATATATATATATATATATATATTAAATTAGTAAACTGAAATATAATTCTACACTGCAGGATAGTAATGTCTAGTGCATCTGGACTTGCAACCAACTAATGCTATTTTGCACAGAAAATTTTTATGATGTATGTATGTATGTATGTATGTATGTATGTATGTATGTATGTATGTATGTATGTATGTATGTATGTGTGTGTGTGTGTGTGTGTGTATGTATGTATGTATGTATGTATACGCACGCACACATACATGTATGTTTATTATATTTCATTTTTCTAATTAAAAGAAAGTTAAAATAAATCAAAAGCATTTTATATATCGATTACCAACCATCATTTTACCTTTTATTTTTCTTCAGTGCAGTTTGTTTCACTTTGCACGCCTTTTCTTTCTTTTTTTTTTTTTTGGCATTTTCTAACTGTTTACTTATGTAAATTTTGTTCTTTTTCACTGAATTATTATTGTAATATTCTCAAATCTACCTTGATTAATGTTATTGAAAGAAAGAAAGAAAACATCCTCGTTAAAAGCCAAAACCCTGGCAAGCTCGCCAAAAATGTTATCTTGAGTCTCTCCTTGCCTGTGAAAAGGTTACTTTCAAGTTTTGTACTATGTAAACAGTTTCGTAGTATTCCAAACGAAGGTTATAGGAAATATTTTACTGTAGTAGCCTTATATGATAGTGAAACTGCATTGTTTACATTCGAGAGAGGTAATTGAGGGTCATCTTCAAACATTATAATTCCTAGACAAGTTAATGTTTGCAAATGTTGGCGGTACCAAAAACTGTTTACGTCACTAACAACTATTTTCATTCATGTTTTTAACCGTAAAGTTATTGCTATTCTCTTCAAGAGATACTCCATAGTTTTCTAGAGTTGAATTCTTAGGATTTCTTAGACATAGGCGTGGCAGCGTGATGGAGAAATTTGCTTCGAAATCACATGGTTTCGGGTTCAGCCAAGGCATTCGGGCTGATAAATGTTGTGTGAGTGAATCTGCTTCGTGGAAGCCTGTCGCGCACGCGCACATAAATACACGCTCACACCTACAGATAAAACACACGCATATACAAGGTATTCAGGCTAAATTGATATTTTAAGTCTTTTTTTTTTCAGGAACAGCTTGATGTTTTGGTGAATGGCGTTGGATAGCATAAAGATTAGAATTATTGTTGAGAAATAGTTAGCTGATATGGAGAACTGGGAACCATCTGAAAATTGGCTAAAGGCTAAACTATATTATGATAATTTGAGCCGGGTATCAAAATGCCGACATCATGACTGTTGCTACATGCTCTGTAAACACTGAAGATTGTAAGACGTGACATAGACAGCTGCAACGGAGACTACGTAGATGTGTCCAGCAGGAAAGGACACAGCAGACGTTCTGACTGTGTCCGTACGCTAGAATTCTTCCAACATCTTTGAACAGGGCCTTAGACTCAATTCAGGTGGCTATGTGAACAGTTGGAGATTATAGTCAATCCATAGCTGGAGAGGGTTGCTGCGGCAGGATTCAGCTCCTTGCCATACCTCTGGAAAGAGTCAGAAGTGGCTGTCGGAGAATTCATTTGGCCCAGTATCTGGTCTATTTCCCCTATTGTAACCTTGAACAAATATCATGTTCTCTGTACACTTCGGGTTGACTCATACCATTTGAGTGAGACTGAGTAGATGGGAATAATATAGAAACCTGTCGAGTGTGTTGTACAACCTTGTCAGTCACTGTATAATGCTGATTCATCAAAGGTACACACATCTGTGGAACGCTCAACTACTTATACGTAAATTCAGTTGATCGAACAAACGAAACCTCATCGTTAAACGACGGAGAACCACCACTACCACCACCACCACCAGAAACAAATAACTTATACGCCAGACTCCCAACCTCTCCAAGAGAAAAGGCCATTGGAAGGTGGTTACAGCCCTTGGGTAGGATTTTCATTAGTTTAGTGAATAAACACTTTACCCATATGAATAGGTTCAGTAAAATTTTTAATAGCTACAATATCAGAGTTTCCTTTAATTGCGCACCTAATATAAAAAGATATTGGTAAGCAGACCCACACCAGAGATAGAGGCAGTATATTCATGTAGAAATAACACTACATGTCCTCCTAACAGCCACTGTAACACGGAAACTGTCATATATGAAGCAGAGGTAATATCAAAAAGTCTAAATATGCAACCAAACGTGAGGAAGTATGTGGGAGCGACAGATAGTCTCTTCAGAACCAGATTTCATAACCATAAGTCTTCTTCCAATATTCTGGAGACAAAATGCCATAGTCCTGGCATATACGACAGGCTTCTTTCAGTTTCCATCTATCAAATCCACTCACAAGGCTTTGGTCAGCCTGAGGCTATTGTAGAAGACACTTGCCCAAGGTGCCACACAGAAATGGATTTGGAGGAGGAGGATATCACAGATTTGTTTGAAAAAGACAAACAGTCCCTGACGAACCGAGGATTTGATAGAGCTTCATGAGCAACAAAATCAAGTAGAGGATGTCAAATCTGAGCCACGTCATTTTATGATTAAGAAAATGCAGTAAGTATTTGCATATATAGAAAAAGGTCTTACTATGTTCGAGGATATGGATCCAAATGCTCAACGCTTTTCCAAGATTATGGGGGCTTGTCTTGAAGCTTTTGCTCCTTATAATGTAACCCTTGAGGAAAAGAAGACAGTTCAAGGAACTCTCAACTGGTTTTAAAAGCGCATCGAACAAAGAACAGTCAGAGTCAGCTGTTGATGTTGACGATCCATAGCCATCTACAACTGCGATGTAAACCACCAAATTGTATGTATATATGTATTAGTAAATTTAAAATAATTTTTTTTTTTTATTGCAAAATAATAATAATTACTGAATTTGTTTTTTAAGCTTAAAAATGGCTGTTATTTTCTCCTGCTTATTGCAAACTGCATTCATAAATAAAGCGTCCGCGATGAACGGTAAACACTGCCAAATTGTCTTTGTAAATTTTGATTACTTTTCTTTTTACTGTACTGTATTAAAAAATTAAAATTATTTGTTTGTAAGCTCGAAATAGGTTTTCATTAACCATGCATTATTAAAAATGCCTTCATAAATAAAGTACATTACTGGGAATGGTTATTATCGGTTTAGCCCAGAGACAAATAAATTCGACCTAGCCTAAAGACAAGTCAATTCGACTCCAGTCGTGTCTCCTGGAACCAATCAACGACGTAGGGTTAGGTATGCCTCTGTGTATGTGTGTGTGTATACACACACACACACACACTCATATATATATATATATATATATATATATATATATATATATACACTAGCTGAATAGTCCGTCATTGCCGGGCAATTTTTTGCAGTAGAATGTCTTATATAAATTTTTGTTTATTCCATGCCAGACTATGCCTTCCCCCGACAGATTGGCCGTTTGATCTGGACAGATTGGCCGTTTGATCTGGACAGATTGGTGCAATTTTTCGCAAAAAAACTTCGTCGAGGATTTTTTCCCTTTTTAAATTATTTTCATGTCTGTTCGACCGTTTCACATGACTTTATTCTTTAAAACTTATTAAAACTGCAGAAGCTCTTACAACTTGAGTTGTCATAATGCTTTGCTTTCGTTTGTTTTATAAAAATTCCTCCTCGTAATGATTTTGTCTTCAATTTTGTGATAGATAGCTATCATGCAGAACGTACCTGCCTCTAAACACTGTTGGCGCGCGATAGAGCAAGAGACAAATTGCGCCAATACCAACCAATCAGAGTAGTAGACACAACGGGGTACCAAAGACTAGCTGCTATTTACTACGTTCGTATGTATGTATATATATAATAGAGAGGAGAGGAATTTCACTCAAGTGTACGCTTACAAGACTTTAAATCCCAGTAACATTTTTCTGCAATTTTTCAGGAACAAATAAATGACAAAATCGGATTTAACGTGGAAAATTAATTCACTATACCAAATTTGATAATTTTGATATAATTTTAAAATTTCACAATATGTGACACCAACAGGGAAGACCCTACAAAAGTAGTAACAGACAGTTATAGGACTTCACACACACACACATCTGCAAACGTACACACATGTAATCGCGAATTTAAAATGGTGTATGTATTATGTGTATGAGAGTGTTTCTTTGCGATGGACAGGAGAAAAGCCACCTGTGAACAATCGCTGTCAACTTACCCTCTCTCTCCTTAAAGCTACGTATTCATCACACCCACCTGTCTTTCCCTTACTCGGCGTATTAAAAGTTACTTGTGTGTGCGTGCGCGCATGTGTCAATATGGTATACGTGGGTGATACTGAGATTCCTCTTAAATATTTTCTCATTTACGCTCTATTCATATTGTCCGTTCTCCCTTTCCCGCTCTGGAAGCGGTGCTTGTTATTGTTTTCCGAACAATTAAACATGTACATGCGATAACATAGTGTGACTTTCAACATTTTTCTGGACTTACTCCACAAAGATTTTCTTTTAAAATAATATAATATCATAATAAAAATGATCGCCAAAAAAAAAAAAAAAATTATACAGGCAGTCATTTTAGTGTCATCTTTTCCAGTTGTGTCATTCGGTTCAGCTCGCTCTCAACCTATTTATGATACCACTGCTGTTGCGAAATTATTTCTATTCATATCCCGCAGGTTTCACTACATGTGTAAGCAAAAGAATGTATACATGTGTCAGGCACTCATTATTAAGGTTAATCTGGATATGTGGTGGAGTATATATATATATATATATATATATATATATATATATATATATATATATATATATATGTATATTTGTGTGTGTGTGTGGTGTGTATGTATGTGTGCGTGTGTGTGCGCACGTGTGTGAAGGCGCATAACTCAGTGGTTAGAGCGTCGGGCTTATAATCGTGAGGTTGTGAGTTCGATTCATGGACTGGGTTACGTGTTGTGATCTTCAACAAGACACTTTATTTTATGTTGCTCCAGTTCACACCAGCTATAGAAATGAGTTACGGCGTCACTGATGCCAAGCGGTATCGGCCTTTGCTTTCCCTTGGATAACATTGGTGGCGTGGAGAGGCGGGGTCGGTATGCATGGGTGACTGCTGATCTTCCATAAACAACCTTGCCTAGGAAGAATATGCAAAGTATGTATGTATGTATATATGTATGCATGCACATATGTATGTATGTATGTATGTATGTATGTATGTATGTATGTATGTATGTATGTATGTATACAGAGAGAGGTGGGGATTATGCGGATGAACAAATTAGATATATTAAATATGACAGTTTGGGTATAAAATACAAAACGTATATATATATATATTTTCTATACATATAAATTTGACATGGGCGATTCTTTCTTGTCTTGGGATTCACGGTCAGACAGCTGGGTGGAATTGCGCAAAAAATTACAAATGTGTAGAATGATCCGGTGGTGATGCTGGACTTTGTATTTTTTTCATAGCTGCCATGGTTACCGAGATAACCTACTGTAATAATACTCTTGTGTTTATGGATGAGAAAGGAAGGGGTGATGTCATACTTGGTAGTGGGATGACGAAAATTCAGTACGCTGAAACAATAAATCAAACAGCGTTTAAACTCTGTGTGAATATATGTGTGTGTATGTAAAAGGGGGTATGTGAATGTGTGTGTGTGTGTGCGTGCGTGCGTGCGCGCAATGGAAGTGGGATGGTTCATCTTTGTTCGTTTAATATTTGGGTTTATTTTTTGATTTGGTTGAATCTTGGTTGTTGTTTTTTTGTTGGTCAGCTATTTTTAGCGTTTTGACAGAAAAAAGTAATTCTAGAATTGTTTTTTAACGTAAGCGTGCTCAAACAAGTCGAATGCTTACACAGAGCAGGTTTTACAGCCACATCATCCAAACCGACCGGGTGAAACCGGGCTAAGCTGCTAGCATATACAGATACATGCAAAACGAGAGAAAGCAAAAGGTGGAGACTCTCAGACGATAAATATTTAAGCATAAATATACAGATATTTATATTAATAGATCCAACTTACACAGAGTACAAGCGACAGAGAAAATTAAAAGGGAGGAAGAAAGGTGTTATAAGTGTTTCTGGGGGCTCCGAGATCCATCTTAATGTTGTAGTTCATCAAAATATGCGGCCGTCATGGCGGTAATCAACATTGGATAAATCATCAGGGTAGAGAAGATCTTACATTTCAGATCATAATGCATAGGAGTTCAAAGAGAACTTCTCTGCCAGAATACAAATACCCAGCGTAACTGGGATGACATCAGATGCAAGTCTACCTTCAAGCGGTTAGAGACAGCACCACCTTGCCTGCTTCCATTCCACCTCGCAGCCAAATAGCGACGCATAGCTCAATTCGGTGCCCGTCTCATCTTCCGGTATCCTTCTACATGATGAATGCACTCGCATTGGAGTGGCCCATCACCTCGGTCTCCGCGTATATGAACCGCACAACTGTCAGTAGTAGTTGGATTCGGCCTGCATTAATTATCCTGCAGCCTTAGCGCGACTCGTTTTCCTCCGACACGCCGCTCTGAAAGACATAACCAGAAGGGACTTTGACGCGGCTGCTTCTCGTCTCAGCTGGAGCCAGCAGGTCTAAACCTAAGGGGGCGTTAAGCACTCCGACAGAATTACATTCTTCCCATTCGAGGGAGGCAGATCTCTAGTCTGGGATGCGACGTTCAGCAACATGTTCTCCGGTTCCAACCTTGCTGTATCAGCTGCAAACTTTGGTGTCCCTGCCCGTAACGCAGAGGAGAGAAAAGTCAATAAACACAGGTGTCTGACCGGCCGCTAACAGTTTGTGCCGGCTGCCGTCGAAACGTCAGATATTCTCGAACCCCGTACTACCGATTTCCTCCACAAAATCGGGATAACAGCGGCCCGACTGAGAAATGAACCTCGCAAGGCGGAGTGACTGCTGCAACGTGTATCGCTAACCATTTTCCGCGGCAACGCCATCGCGGTCATTACTGCGAGGCGCGGCTGATCACACCATTTATTCCTAGGTGTATAGCCCCTCCCCCTCCAAATTCTGCTGCTTTACCCCACCTATTTACTTTCTTTTCCTTTTTTATCTTTCATCTTTTCTATTTTTTTTTGTATATAAATGTTTTAATTTAAAATGTGATCTGTTGTATAATAAACTTAGCAGTTCAAAGAAAAAATGTATAAAATATAAAAAAATACAATCTGTAAGTGAAAAGGTAAAAAGAATTCTCTCCCTCTCTCTCTCTCTCCCTCTCTCTTCCTATTTCTCTCTCTCCTACCATCATTTAGTACATATCTTATCTCTCGTTTTTCACCCCTCGCTATCATTTTCCTACCATCATCTTGTGCTTCGTTCTCATCATGATGCTTGACTATCGGGATATTGCATCAGATCACGTACATGATACTTGCTTGCTTTCTCCTTTCTACCAGAAATATATATCTGCTATTAATGTCTCTCTTTCATAACAAAACCTGACCAAGAAGAGATTACGTCACGTCTGATACACCTCGCGACCTTCACTCCCCCGCATGTATCCATCAATCTTTTTCTACCGTTATTGCGACTAATCATTACTGGGGGTTGGCATACGTGCTTTGTTTTCTAGGACATGTCCTGAATTCAGGTGTTAAAATTTGCATTCAGGAAGAATTTTTAAAATTATTCAAAAATCCCAAATTTCAGCTTCCATCACTTTAAAAATTACACACACACATAATCTATAATGCGAGACCTTTGTATAACACACACACATACACACACATGCACACACACACACAGAGGCACACACACACAGAGGCACACACACACACAACACACACACACACACACACACACACACACACACACACACACACACACAAGCACACATACATACACACGCACGCACACACATAACCCCAAAGACTCAAAGAGTGTTGAGGTTTCGGAGAATCGCGGTAACTGTTAGTGGAGGTGCCCTGGATTCTGACTTTTCAGATATGGCAACCCAAGCATTATCTTATTCTTGTGTGTGACATGTTCGTGATGGGATGTTGATTAAGAAACAAAGTATCTAGTTGTCTACGTTTGTTGTATTGTCTGAATGTCCTTTTAGGAATTAGTTTTTTTTTTTATTATAAATATTATTTGTAGCTATAAGTTATCACCATTTGTTTACTCTTATGTTGTTACCTGTAGTAATAAGCTGGTAGATTCCCACGCTGTGTTTATATTCTTAATGCTATAACCACCACCAGGTTTAATGGTATTGCCCAGGTGTCGAAACCATAGTGATATATGTTTGGGCAGCAGATGATGGGAATGCACATATGCTGTGCACGATTGTGAATTTCTTATATTTTAGACTTTCATTCTTGTAGATATTTTGTGAGGATCGTTTCCTTTGGTATTGTTTGGGTTTCTTCATAGGTAACTAATTAATCTTGAACTTTTATTAAATTGGTAAAATTATCACAAAACTCAATCAGTTTCAAGTTACCATTCGTCGGACAGTTGTGATGATATATGCGCCAGTAACAGTGCATGTCGCGTGAAGTGATTTTCTTAAGGAAGTATTTCTACAGTTGTTTCATAATGACACCCTCAGAATAGACTATTTCAAACACTTCCTATTTGCGTATATCTCTAGAGTTTAGGTCTATGTTTCTGAGCCATAAATTACGATTGGGAAGACAAGGGTGTTGGACTGTTTAACTTTATTGTACTGGTTGATGATCCACCTGCTTCAGACAGGCGTGGTCCCAAAAATTTTTTGAAGGTAAGCACAAGGTCAGAAGGAATATAATTCCAGGAGAAAAGGTCATAATAACATTGTTTAAAAGGGCGCACTTCTTTTCTTGAGGGGGAGGGGAACGTGCCCCTCAGCCCCCCTCCCTTGGGTCCGCCTCTGGCAGATGCTAGTATTAGCCATATGAATAGTTATTAATAGCATTATTATATCAGGGGTTTCACGGCTTTTGATTTTTTAAAAACTCATCTTTTTTATAAAAATTTCTTCTTTTCTTATTTTCGTACGCATGCATGAGTATGTGTCCGCTTGTGCATGTATGGGTAGTGAGTAAATATATTTCGTGTATATCAGTGTGTGTGTGTGTGTGTGTGGTGTGTGTGTGTGTGTGTGTGTGTGTGCGTGTGCGTGTGCGTGTGTGTGTATCCACATTAGATGGATGACCCAGGACTTAGGATATTGCTCTAACTAGAAACGGATGATCAAGATGAAACTTGATAACTCGAAAAGGAAGTGACCGACCTTTCATCAAGTAATATAGTCTGTGAACAAAGGCAAAAGCCACAACAGAAGTGTTGAATAGTCCAGACGAATGATACAAAAGCCTGAACTAAAAAGCAGACAAAACACAAAAGATCGAAATCTTACAAGGCTAAATAGAATTACTAAAAGCTGGCTTTAAGAACAAGTCAACATTTTGAAGTCAGTCGTGAAATAGAAAGAAAGAGCAGAAAGATAGTTTCATTTACACACACACAAGATACATATACACATCACACAAACATTAAGTGTGTGTGTATATATACATACATATATATATATATATATATATATATATATATATATATATATATATATATATATATATACATACACACATAGTCACATATAATATACATACATATATACTCACGCTCATATACATTAACTGAACAAAGAGCACATACATACTCATGCACCCATACTTATATACATATCGTTACATATAGATACTTAACCATATATATATATATATATATATATATATATGTATGTATGTATGTATGTATGTATGTAGTATGTATGTATGTATGTAAAGGCAAGATATTAGCATCTGTACATGCACAAAAATACACACACATAAACATGCATACGTACACATTTCTATGTGCTGAGTGCGTGTCAGTACGCGCTTTTATTCGATTGCTTTCCACCCATGAAGTTTCGAGTTCGGTCCCATTGCACGGCACATTGGGCAACTGTTTTCAACTATAGCTCCGGGCCTGCTAAAGCTTCGTAGCACTATCAATATCATTGATATGGCTACTTCAAATGAAACGTAAGTATAAAGCGACGCTAATTTTACCAGGTGTTCAACGATATAAACAAAGAAATATTCCTACCCTGTATTCATAGTCACGAAAGTATCACCAAATTCTTAAATAAAGACTCAAAGCATTTCTATTATTTCTTTATTTATTGCTCCCAGGGGGCTAAACAAGGACAAACAAAGGGATTAAGTCGATTACATCGACCCCAGTGCGTAACTGGTACTTATTTCATCGACTCCGAAAGGATGAAAAACAAAGTCGACCTCGGCAGAATTTGAACTCAGAACGTAAAGACGGACGAAATACCGCTAAGTATTTTGCCCGGCGTGCTAACGTTTCTACCAGCTCGTCGCCCTAAAGCATTTCTAAAGCTAGATAGACTGGAACATCAGGTGATGGGTCAAAATGCGGGCCTATAGGTAAGGAGCGAACATGCTTCTGCTACAAACTCGAGCCACGTGGAACGAAGTGTTTTTCTCAAGAGCACAACTCACCGCCCGGTATGGGAATCGAAACCACGATCTGGTATGTAAGACCCTTAACACTAGGCCACGCACTTTCACGTCTAAATACATGTAATAAAAACCAATGATTTTTACTTGAAAAAACACGTCCAAGGTTTGTTATGCCGTTTCCTTCTGTTTGTATACTATTTTGTAGCTTATTTTTTAATTCACTTATCAACTTGCTCGCATTTGAATTTCTCTTGCCTTTGAGGGTCTTTATCATTGAAAAAGGCTATAGTTTTTGCTAAAAACTGGAAAAACTTGGATAAACGTTTAATTGTTAAAATGCATGGTGGTTCTACATCATCACTTTCTTTGTCTTCTTCAGCATGGTGCTTGCCTTGAAGTTTTTTTTGGATGGGGAGGGGTAATTTGAATTGTTTTTTACTAATATGACGAATTATTCGTGCTCGTTGTCCATTGTCGAAATCTCTGTAACACTTCTAAATTAGTTTCTACGGTTACACTTTTTCCGCAGTTGTGTGCACAGTCAGCATTAAGCCGCCATTACCACAGGACTAACTCAAGAAATAAATATTTACAAAGAAAGTAATTAAACGAGCACTTCTGCCTCAATTCGGTTCAAAATCAATGACAAAAACTGATTAGTTTTGAATCTGGTAGACTTCGTAATAGTTTGTTGCTCGTTCGCCTTATTTTATTTGTACGTTTGCTCTCCCCTACACTTTTTTACTTTTATTAACTTATAATTTTCATTTCATAACCGTATTTAAAAGGATAAGCAGAAAGAAAAGATGTTAGAGGAAATTCAAAGAGGAACATTTTGCACAGAGTGATGCTGCCGCAAAAAAGTCGAGACATCTTTGCAGCCTCATATGGCATGATGATGAAGTCGACAAGTTCTGGAGTAAAGTTGTGATAATAACATTGTTCAAGAAAAGAACTCTGAGCAATGCAAAAGCTGGAATGGAATAACCTCGATTCAGTTTTTGCAGAATACTTTGGCAAAATGTTCCCTTTTGAACGTCTATAGCAACTTTCTGAGCCCTTTTAGATATGGTATTAAATGAAAATTATAAGTTTTGGACAAGTAAGTTATTATAGAGAATGGTAAGTGTACTAATTAAACAAAACGGCCTAGCAGCAAACTATTACGAAGTCTACTAGATTCTGTAGTGTCCCTCTTACCTTTCTAAAGGAAGTGTTTGAGCATTTACGAGAAGTCGAGGCGAAATTCAGGAATGGAAAGTCGTGTAATGAATGAACCGTTACATTACGCAACATAGAGCTGCGCTACGAGTCTCAGCTGTCGCTTATGGTCAACTTCATTGACTTTAAGAAGTTTTCGACAGGTGTACATGGAATATCTATGTAAGACCGTTGTGCTATATAAAGTATATAAAGTTTTAACATCAGATTATCACTTTACCGGAAGACATATTGCTATTTCAAAAGCAAAGATGAGAACAGGGCCGTCAGAGATATGCTAACTTTGTTTTCTTCCTGCTGATGATGGATTCATCACGAGGAATTCTATAGAAGATCAAATGTATGGTATCAAATGGAAATAAAGGAGTCTCACTGACTTTGACTTCGCTGACGATCTGAGATTCTTTAGTACCAGGTCTCTGGTAATTTGTCTTAATCACCAGTCTCAGCAACAGTAGCTCAAAGCTCGGTCTTCGGATCAGCAATGAAAAGACGAAAGTGGAGTCCAGTCCGGCGAGAGAACAGATGTTAGAGATCGTTAACACCTTTGTGAACCTGGGCAGTAATATTACTCAGAAACTAATGGGAAGAAGAGACTTGGCAAAGCTGCAACTCTCTTCCAACACCTGAAAAGCTTGTATTAGCTGAATCACAAACTCTACCTGTATATAACAGATGCCATGCTGACAGTAACTTAACATTTGCGTGACATAGGAAAAGAATACAGATGTCTTCATCGAACATTGGGGACAAAACTAAAAATTTCTCAAGCTGTAAATGCCTTCGATTACAAAAAAGTCATAAAATGGACCAGGCTGTGTAATCTCCAGAATAACCTTACAGTAAAACAGCAGAAGATGCTGCGCATGCTCGTGAAGTGATCATCGTTGAAAGTCAGTCACGAGTGGAAGTTAGGTAAGGAGTTTAGGAAGCAAGGAGACCTATTAAGACCTCGCTGAAAAATGTAGAGAATCTGGCTGATATGAGCTTGACCAAAGAGCAGACACGTGACAGTGTTTGCGGCCGTAGCGAGTGGAGGTCTTTTGTCCCCAATGTTCGATGAAGAGAGTGAAGAACTAAACTAAGCTACATCGAAGAAAGTAGAATCACGAAAATTCTCAGTGATTTAACGAATATTGAACAGACACTGCTTTAGAAGTGTAATAATTTGTATATGTTTCAAATACAATTTCATTTTATAGTTTCTCTAAGTAGTGTCGGACTTTATTGTAGATGCATCTCTATGAAGTTGACAAAGAAAGGCCGTATCTTTAGGTAACGATCGTGAAATAAAAGATCATTGATTGGTTGAAATTACCGAAATACGACAACTTTAACGTGAAATAACTTCCTACATATAAGCTTTTCTCAAAAATGCTAAGAGTCAAAGATGTTTTATATGACACATTCTACCAGTGTCCGAAGTTTGAAAGTGTTTAGTTACAAAAAATTTATTTTTTAAATCTGTCGGTCCAAAGATAGTAAATAACTAACTCGTATTGTAATCGATTTGATCGACTAAAAACCTTTCAGCACAATGCCCCAGTTTGGCCGCAATCCAATGACTGAAACAAGTAACAAAAAATTTAATATGTAATGTGTGTATGTACGTACGTACACACACACACACACACACACACACACACACACATACATCCGGATTAGCTTCAATAATGAACATGCAGTTAACACTATCGGATATGAATAGAAATTATTACATCATAGATGATAGCTGCTGTCAAATAATTATTAGATTTATGAGCTTGCGTGTTATACAAGTGAAAGTATCAGATGCACTTCCTGTCTTTATGATAAATTATTATCATTATTAATATTTTCTATGCATCAATTGAATTATCATTGACTGCGATGTTCTTGTAAAGCTGTCCCCTTGACAAACAATTAGATCCAAAGTTCGTATATAAATGAAGCCGAGCTAAAATGAAACAGTTAATTTTCATTAAAGAAGGATTGCAATTTGATGTAGCGGTATCACCGTCGAAAGGCTAAAGGACTCATATTTCTACCAAGCATCGTGGGACCTTGATATTTATTAGTAGTAGTCTTCGACGTTATTCGAATGGAGAAAGTAGCCTATGTATCTCTCTGTCTGCCTGCCTGCCTGCCTGTCTGCCTGTTTGCACTTATGGATGAACACACGAAGAATGTAGCGTCCAACACATTTAGTTGGTGTTATATGATAATAGGTTGACACAGTTTCGCAGGAGTAGAATGTGTTCCCATCCTCAGATGTGCAGAGTAAGAGTACAAAGAATGTGGATATTTTCGGTTTGAACGGCAGTTTGTAACATAATTTCTAGTCCAAACCGAAAAGATCCAAGAATGTTTGAAAGAAATAATATATTTTCTAGCTGAGGATATTTGGGCTACCATATATCATTTCAGGACACATGGTTACTTTGGGTAAGCAGCAGCAGCATATCATTCCATTCTATACTCTACATGGCAGAGTAAATACTATATATCTATAGTACATTATTTACAATTGACGGATATTTGTCAGCTTGTTTGTTGTTAACACAACATTTCGGCTGATATACCCTTCAGCCTTCATCAGGTGTCTTGGGAAAATTTCGAGCCTATAATAACATTCCTAAGTTATTTTTCGATATTGTTGTTGTTGTTGTTGTTATTATTATCATCATCATCATTATTATCATTATTATTACCGCACTTTTAACCACTACGCTATATGCCTGTGGGCAATTATGGAGTGAATTTTAGGGCTTATAAATCTAATATTCATTCTCCTATCCTTCCTTAATACCGGTTCCCATATACTGCTCATATCTGCGCTAAGTCTGCTTAGGAGGTTGTTGTGTCCTAGCATATGTGCTGCTTCTTTTAGTTTTCATATTTTCCAGTGGTGTTCTCTGTCTATTATTTTAACTTCATCCCACAGGGATTTTTCCATACATGATCAGCTATGCACAATCTATCAATATCTTCCTGTGTCACAGCTTTGCGATGTTCCTCTACCCTTATTTTGAGGGGGTGGCATGTTTCGCCTCTGTATAACCTACCACAGCTGCATGGGATGGAGTACACACAGTTCTTAGTCATATTCTCTTCTATTGTTGGTTTTACTCGAAGGAGATATTTGTGAAGTGTTGTATTACTTTTGAATACTGTCTTAGTGTCATATGGGCCGCATAGCTTTTGTATCTTTTCGGAGGAGCCTTTTACATAGGGTAGACAGACTGTGGCTAGTTTATCGGTTTCATCCTCTCTTTTCTTCCTAATTGAAGTGGAGAGTATGCTTTTGGTGTAGTTGTTGCTTAATGGATCGTTACTGAGCTTGATCATTTCTTCATGGTGGGTATCACGATCGCTACTTATATTCATTGCTCGATGTTTTAGG
This sequence comes from Octopus sinensis, assembly GCF_006345805.1. Taxonomy (NCBI): domain Eukaryota; kingdom Metazoa; phylum Mollusca; class Cephalopoda; order Octopoda; family Octopodidae; genus Octopus; species Octopus sinensis. Next base: position 97,760,224 of record NC_042998.1, read on the forward strand.
CACTGAGCAATTCCTCTCTGTACACTGTCTGGATGGTGGGAGTTGAAGTTGAGGTATCAACCAGTGAAGATCAGCATGTGGTATACGAATGTCATGAATCCATACTTAATGCGTGTTATCAATACGTCCAGGAATGCTAGCTGATTGTCTTTTCCTTTTTCCATTGCAAACATGTATGGATGGCTTTATTGAGTTCATATGATCTATCAGCACTTGGACATCTTCCTGGTGGGGCCAGAATATGAAGATGTCATCAGCATATCGCAGCCATAGGGTTGGTTTTAGTGGTGTTGTTCCTAAAGCCAAATTCTCAAAGTATTCCATGTATATATTGGCTATTATCGTTGATAATAGCGAACCCATAGCTAAACCCACTTCTTGTCAATATATATCAGTGTCCATACTGAGGTAGGTAGTTTCTATACAGAAGGTCAACATTTCCATCAAGTTTCTTATTGGTATACTAGTGCGTTCTTTTAGATGGGTGTCTGTCACTAGTTTTTCTTGAATCACCGATAGTGCTTCACCAGTTGGGACTTAGGTGAACAGACTTATCACATCTAGACTCACCGTTTGGTTGGATTCAGTGGGTATATCCTTGATCAATTTTGTGAAGTGGGTGGAATTCTTCATATACGATGTTGACTTCCCTGCTAATGGACTGATTATATCCACAAGGAAGCAGCTCAGTGGATGATATGCTGAACCTCTACAGCTCACTATAGGTCTTAATGGAATACCATCCTTGTGAATCTTAAGAAGACCATACATGTGTGGTAGTTTACTGTAGTGTTGAGTCAGTTGTCTGTACTTCATTGGGGTAAAGTGATCCTTGTTCTTGATCAAGATCTGTGACAACTTTCTTGTCACTTGGATAGAGTAACTGCAGATTTCTCAATAGTTCAGCATAGGAATTCTCTTTTTCACTGATTTTCAGCTTTCTGTTAACATCTGCTGGGCAGCTAATTTCCTCAACTGTGCACAGTTTCTCTTCTTTATCCAAAATCATTGTTGTGCTTACATTTTATTGGGGTTTTCACTGGGACATTCTCCCAGTACTCCTTTTTATTATGAGTGACTATGGCTTCTACTATACTGTGCATTCTTATTTCTTTGTCCTTGGGGTTATCCTGCCTATAGATTTCATTATAGAGTGTCCTAGCTACAACATCATGACTCATTGGTGGATAATACTGTGATAACATTTTCAGACAACTGCTTAGGATGTGGGTGATATCTTCGATATTAACTCCACAAAGTCTGCAGTGGTTGTCACATTTTATTGCTTTTCCTTCATCTCTATCCCTTTTGTGCATCAAGTATTTGGTTGATATTTCCTGTTCATGGATTGCAAACACATACCCTTCAAAGTGGGAGGTATTATCCAGTTATAGATCCATGATAGATTGCTTTGATGATCAATATTACTATCATCTTTCTACTAACATATATGCTCATCCTTTCATCTGATGATATGTTGCAGTAGAGTTGTGTGACTTCCCTGGGCATGCATTTAAGGTTATCAGACAAGGAATGCTGCTCAAGGAGATGCCTTTCAAGTCTTGAAAGGCATCTCCTTGAGCAGCATTCCTTGTCTGATAACCTTATGATAACAGTCTTATGATGTTATCAACCTCGTGTATACAAATTTGGTCAAGGGATGCACTTCAGCTCTTGGTGGTTAAAAGATGTTGCTAAAGGGATATGATATGACATTCAAAGGCATTTTGGATTGATATTAAGCCTCTGCCACCTTGTTTTCATTTTAGGAAGAGGTGCTCAATCTCACTCTTTATGTGGAAATTATATGTGCTTGTTAGTATTTTCCAGGTTTTCACATCAATGGCGTGGATCTCATCAAGCATCCAATCAAGCATCCCAAATGTTTGTTTGAGTACTGGAACTGCAAAATCATTGTGGGCCACTGTTTTATTGAATGCAGAGAGTTCTGAGGACCAAATTTTCTTTATTCAGCTGTAATATTCTTTGGTGATATGTTTTGTTACAGGTGCCATTGTAAGATATGTTTTCATCCACCCCTAGATACCTGTAACATTCCTCATCAGATAGAGTCAAGTCATTGCTAGTCTGATTTACAGTTATCCCACTTTTTACAACCATATAACAATGTTTATCCTGGCCAAACTCCAACCCTACATCCTTTGAGAATGTTGTAACTAGGTCAAGGCTTTTTCCCTCATGTGCATATTCTTTGCATAAAGTTTCAAGTCATCCACAAAGAAGGCGTCTAATTTTGGTATTTCTGTTTCTTTGTGAACCTGTGAGATATTCTTCAAACTTCCTTAAGATGAATGACAAGGGGTTTACAGAAAGTATAAACAACATCACAGAGAGGCAGTCCCCTTGGAATATGCCTTTGCAATACTGTATTCTATCTGTGATAATACAGTCACCCTTTGAGTTTAATTTCAAGATGGTGGCCCATGATGACGCCAGGTCAGCTATAGCTTTGACTATCCTCACTGGAACTTTAGTAAGTTGAAGGGCTTCTAGCTTCCATGAGTGGGGATCAGAGTCAAAGGCTTTCTTGTAGTCTAGCCACATTGAAACTAGGTTCCTCCAATGTTCTTGCACATCTGACATCACAGTTTTGTTGATTAACAATTACTCAGCACATCCCCAGACTCCCTTCCTCCCAGCTGCTTGTTCTGCTGTGATGATGTTACTGGTTTTACAATGGTTCTGGGGGAAGAGGTTTAAGCATGCTGTATATATCTTACACATTAAGTTCTGGCATGCAACTGGCCAGTAGTTTTTTGTCATGTGGGTGGTTCTGCATTTGGGGATCAATTTTGTCTCTGCCAAAGCTAACCACTGTGGTATGCTACTGTTCCCATTGAGAGTTTGCTGGTACAGATTGATAAGATGTGATTGGTAGAAGGTTAGCTTCTTGTACCAACATCCAACAATCAAGTCTCTTCCAGGTGCTTTTTCATCCTGGAGTTTCTGGATTACAGTTGCAAGGATATCACCATCAATGCTGTATGTCTTGGGTGTAATGCAGGAGCAATAACTACTTTGGATTTTTCCAACCACAGAGCATCTTGCTTAATCTCTTCTCTTCATTCCAGATTTTCCTCCAGAAGGAGTCTATCTCTTATGAAGGAGCTTCTGTGATGTTCACTGCTCCTCTTCTCATGTTTCTGTATACTGCTGCCTGGCTCCAGTTACATTTTTTGTTTATTGTTTTTGTTTGTATGTATGTATGCATGCAGGGCCTACTCAAGGTACTAGAAACTCAGGCAGTCGCCCAGAGTGCCATGTACTTTTTAGTTTATATTTTCAGTTTTTCTCCTAGTGAAAGTTTAAAAAAATTATTCTTGTAAGGGCACTAAAGTTCAGCTTGCTTGGGGTGCCTCAACCCTAGGGCTGGCCCTGAATGTATGTGAATGTGTGTATATGTGTGCGTGTATGTGCGCACGTCTGTGTGTGTGTGTATGTGTGTGTGTGCCACACACTGCAGTCGTAACTCGAGTGCTCAAGTTTCATGTATAACATTTGTTAAACATGCGTTAGATGTGTTTATACTGTTGTTTGACAAGTGTTGACTCCTGGGGAGACTACAGTGATATTTTCATTATTAAAATGATGTACTCTCTCTCTCTCTCTCTCTCTTCTCTCTCTCTCTCTCTCTCTCTCTCTGACACACATACGCACACGCACAACACACATATGCATATGAAATGAGAGAGTTAGTAGGGAGAAAGAATGGGAGGAATTTAAGAAAAAACGTAGTGTGATTATATAAAAAAGATAAACATTTTGCCAAATAAATCATTATATAATGATGGTGACATAGGATAGCATCACTCAAGTGCAACTATAAACCATATCCAGATCGACGATAAACGAAAGATAACTACCTTCACCTTTACAGAAGGGGAGAGGTTGAGGAACAGAGGAGGACGAAGGTGACGAGCTAGAGGGGAAGAAAAGATGGAGGAGGAAATTAGGAGGCGAAATTTTACAAGAAAACAAAAGTAAAAGGTAAAAAAAGAAGAAAACTAGGAAAAGATGAGTTGGTGGTGAAAGAAGATAACTAAATAGTTATAGCATACTTCAGAAAGAAGCCGACAGGCAATCAGTAAATTTTACTTTAAATTCATCGACATGTACGAATTATTTCATTTTCTATCTATCTATCTATCTATCTATCTATCTATCTATCTATCTATCTATCTATCTATCTATCTATCTATCTATCTAAGTGTATATATAATATATATATATATATATATTATATATATATATATTATATATATATATATATAATATATATATATATATATATATATATTATTTAAAGCAGCAGAAAATTCAACAAAACCTGTTACTCTGAGTTTCCCGTTGCCGTTCATCGGAACTCAGAGTAACAGGTTTTGTTGAATTTTCTGCTGCTTTAAATAAGCATATTACTCTACCACTGGTATTTGAGTACTCTTTTTTCCACCTTGTTTCACATTTATGTATTTACTCCGGTATATATATATATGTATATATATATATATATATATATATATATATATATATATATATATATATATATATATTAAATATTAGGGAATAAATCCAAATTTACAGGGAAAAATCAGATTTAGGATTAAATCCAATTTTATAGTAAAATATTATATAATATAATTCGAGACAAAACCACTATTTTGCAAAACAAACAAGGAAAGACTTAATCAATACATAAAAATTTTAATATAAAGAAATAAACCGCCACTACAATCGTTTCATGTCTTCAATGACATTCGTCAGGTGGATTTTCGATCTCCTAATCTGTTTTAAAACAGATTAGGAGATCGAAAATCCACCTGACGAATGTCATTGAAGACATGAAACGATTGTAGTGGCGGTTTATTTCTTTATATTAAAATTTTTATGTATTGATTAAGTCTTTCCTTGTTTGTTTTGCAAAATAGTGGTTTTGTCTCGAATTATATTATATATATATATATAATTTTTCCATCGTCTAGGCTTAAAAAAAGGCCCTCAATGTTGGTTTCTTTGTCCTGTTTTTATTCTTTATGTGTACTGTATTTTTTTGTATTTGTATTTTTATTTTGTATTTGTATTTTTATTTGTATTTTTATTTGTATTGCTTTTACGTCCTGTTCTTGTCACATTTTTTTCTTTCCTTGTTTTTAACCTTCTGCAAAAGAATTTTATTTAATTCTTTTGCAGGGTCGTGTTCTGTCCTTACCTTCGAAACACGCATGGAGTCGAACCAGGGACAGCTGATGAAGGGGAATATTCCTTGTATTGTTTGTCTTGTACTCTGTTTTTTCGTTGTTAAAAAAAGTCCGTTTCCTTGTTTGTTTTTATGTTTTCGTTTCTCGTTGAGTTCTACGTCTATTTCTCAGAATAACGAGAAATGTATCACGCATGTGCTAGCCCACAGAGTTAAAGAGACACATACAATATTTCATTCACCGCATGCAGTTCTCAGGTTACAGCCATAAAGAAATTTGATAATATATTATGTAATGATAGGAATGGGATTTGCCCACTCTATAGGAACAAGTCATGGAACACTATAGAAAGGACAAAAAAGGAAATACGGAAGGCCAACTCTTGGTATGATAGTCATAAATACCAGAGTGTCATGTTCGTTGACACCACCTCTGGAGGTGAACTGGCGTACTTAAGCTAAGAATTAAGGTTGTTGAAAAGCCAGGCAACCCTATCAAATCTATAATTGGTAGAACCTATCCTTTTAGTAGAACCCCCTGTACGGATAAGTACTGTACTGTATGTAGATTTAGCCCACAAACAAACTGTAAAGCCAAAAATGTAGTCTATAGTATAAGATGTATAGAGGGACGATGCAGTAACAAGACAACGACATATGTAGGGGAAACGGCAAGAAGCATAGGAGAGCGGGTAAATGACCATTGGAGACAATTCAAGGAAGGTAAAAGCTCATCGATTCTGTACCAACACGCCGAACAGGAACACGGGGGATCAATCAACAATATAGAAATTAAAATATTGTCCACACATAGAACAGATGCAACAATCAGACAAATTACAGAAGCTACACACATAATAGAAAATAAACCTAGCCTGAATAGAAAACTAGAATGGAGCACTAGCACACAGCACAACATATGACGATAGAGGATCCCGAAAACATAATAAATACACAGATAAATAAACAAATAGAAATAAATAACTATATATATACATATATTCGATTCGATTTATTATTATTATTACAAGTATTGTTGTTATACATACATACATACATACATACATACATACATACATACATACATACATACATACATACATACATACATACATACAAGCATATGTAATGATAATAATAAGTGGATGTAAACACATAAACAAAATAAGAATAAACAAAAACAACAACAACAAAAACAAAATACAAATTACATGAACGTATATAAACAGAAGATACAAATATTACAGGCATCCCCCCACATACACACAATAAATAAACATAGACGCACATAGAGATATAAGCATGCGCAAATGAAGACATACAATAGAAATACAAAATGGCTGACGGTTAGTAAGGAGAGACACAAATAAGAAAGAAGAAAACAAAGGACCACTGATGCGGTCACAGGAGTTTGACGAAAGAACTCTGGCCGAAATAAGATTAAGATTAATGTAAAAAATAAATAACACTGAAGCAAAATAACACCAAATATATAGTGCGTGTGTTTTTATTGGCTAAACTGGCAAAATGACCATTCCGAAATATAACAATATATATATATATATATATATATATATATATATATATATATATATATATATATATATATATATATATGCATGTATATATATATATATGCATGTATATATACATGTAGATGTAGGTACGTACATATATGTATGTATGCATATATTTTATTTATTAAATTATTGTATGACTGAGCGCCCTCGCGTCGTTTCGTTTCCTTTCTTTTCTCCAAGTAAGTTTATATATATATATATATATATATATATATATATATATATATATATTATATATATATATATTAGACATAAGCATAACTGCAAATTTACGCAGCTTGATATTATTGACTTTTACCCGTCAATATCTAGGCCTTTACTCCTAAAAGCATTAGACTTCGCTAAGCAGTATGTCAACATCGATAACTCGGAAATTGATATTATCATACATGCGAGGAAATCACTTCTTTTTTGCGAGGATTCCACCTGGGTTAAGAAGATTGAGGATTCTCTTTTCGATGTACCGATGTGGGCATATGACGGGACTGAGTTATGTATGCTCATAGGAGCCTTTATTCTACACAATCTAAAACTAGAATTCCCGTTTATAGACGTAGGTTTATATAGGGATGACGGCCTTATAGTCACCCATAATTTAAACGGTCATGAATCAGATAAGCTTAGGAAGGATCTTATTGCTTTCTTCCAAAGGATGGGCTTACGGGTTACGAAAGATACTAACCTGAAAAGTGTAGATTTTTTTTAGATGTAAATTTGGATCTAAGGTCGGATAAATTTAAACCTTACCGTAAGCCTAATGATAAGCTATCTTATATTAGCAAAGAATCCAATCATCCACCAGTTATTCTTAGGAACTTGGTAATGTAAGTAGACGAATATCGTCAATTTCTTCGAATGAGGCAGCATTCCAAAATGCCGCACCTTCTTACAAAAGCGTATTAAGGAATAGTGGATTCTCCGAGAAGATCCAGTATAACCAGCTTAATGCTAGCAGTAATGCTACACATAGAACTAGGACTAGGAAAGTTTTGTGGTTTAACCCAGCTTTCAATATGGCCGTAAAAACAAATATAGGTAGGGAATTCTTAAAATTAGTCTCTAGGCATTTTCAACTTGACTATAAGTTTTATAGAATATTTAATAGAAGAACGCTTAAGATCAGCTATTCTTACTACAGAAACTTCGCCTCTTTCATTAACCAACATAACAGTAGGATAATTGCTAATAATCATAGTGCCGATTCTCTTCTTAAAAATTGTAATTGGAAAGATGGGTCCTTCTGTCCGTTGGAAGGAAAATGTCTGGAGAAAGGAATCGTGTATAGAGCCAAGGTGCAGAAAGAAGGCTCACGGAATATAGAACTTATACAGGAGCTTCTGAAAATTCTTTCAAAACCCGATTCTATTCGTATAAAATTCCTCAGATACCCCGAAAATAGGACGAAGACCAGCCAGGCAAAATATGTCTGGGAATTAAAAGAAAGAGAAGCCCGACTTTTCAACGTGACATGAAGTATTGTGGATAGAGCTGCACCGTACAGGCACGGTACACATAAAAGACCCATCAAATGTGATTTATGCCAGTTGAAAAAATATTTCATTTTATTCCAGGACAATAACTCTTTAAATCAAAGAAGCGAACTCTTGAATTCCTGCAGACATGCAGCTAAATTTAAAATGTAGGCTAGCAATATACCATATGGATAGCGTATATTTTTGATTCTTGGACTAGTTTTTAATCACACTGTTGGATTTGTTTCTTATTATGCATGATTTACTCCGCATCGCAAAGTTATTGTATATATTTCTACATATTTCTTAAGGAAAACCTTCGACTGTTATATGCAAATATTTTCTTGTTTAAGATTCTGCTTTAATTCCATTTTATTGTACCAGTGTACCATTGTACGAGTAATTTGCTGTACGAGTCGAGGCTCGTGAGAATTTTTGTCTTGAAGTACGAGCGGAAATCCGAAGTACGAGCGGAAATCCACAGTACGAGCAATTCACATCTGTCCTCGAAAGGATGGAAAATTTTCTTTTGTGGATCAACGAGAAGTAATTCTCACGAGATACGATTACGGAGACCATCATCTGCGAGAAAGCACGCGCGCTGTATGGGTATCTCTTGAAGTAGAATCCTGAAACATCGACGGAGGAGACATCAGCAGACGCATTTAAGGCCAGTCGCGGCTGATTTGATAATTTCAAGAAGAGGACTGGCGTTTATAGCGCCATCAAGTATGGAGAAACAGCGAGCTCTAACACGAAGGCAGCTGAAGATTTCGTGCGTGAATTCCGTCAGTTCATCACAGCCGAGGGGTACATCGCACAACAGGTATTCAACTGTAATGAAACTAGTTTTTTCATTAATTCTTTCTTTCTTTTCTTTTCTTTTCTTTTTTTTTTAAATTTGCCCAGAAGAGCCTACATAACTGCAGAGAAGAAAACGTCAGGCCACAATCCTATGAAAGAGGCTAACTCTCGCCCTTTGTGCCAATGCGAGTGGCGACTTGATGATTAAGGTTCTCCTTGTCTACAATTCCGAAAACCCACGAGTGTTCAAGTCGCACAAAATACAGAAGGTCATGTGGAGGGAAAACGTTAAAGCCTGGATCACCAGGCAATACTTCTCTGAGTGGGTGAGCCTTGTCTTCGGATCAGCAGTGAAAAGGTATCTTCTGGATAACAATCTTCCTCTCAAGGCCCTCCTCACCCTCGACTATGCTTCTGCTTACCTTCTTAACCTTGAAGATGAGATGCTGGACGAATTCAAATTTATAAAAGTTATGTACCTTCTACGCAACACCACCCCTATCTTGCAGCCCATGGACCAACAGGTGATTTCTAATTTTAAGAAATTGTACACCAAACACCTGTTTCGTCGGTGCTTTGAAGTCACCGAAAATACAAATCTAACTCTTCGTGACTTTTGAAAGGAGCACTACAACATTGTAAACTGCCTGAAAATCATCGATATGGCCTGGCAGTGTAGCGGAGAATGTTATCTCTACGAGTGACATAAAGGCAGTGTTGGCAAAGTGGCAGTATGTTTCTGAATTTGTAGAAAAATAAGTAGCTACAAGTCACGTAGCTGCTTAAGCTGCTATATTTAATGACACTGCTCTGGTGCATTTTCGTAACATTTTGAAAGGCAAGAAAAAGTAGACTTCTCTTGATATGTTTCTAATGAAACGACCTGCAAATGTAAAAAGTGAAGAAAGTGTATCCAAAGCGTCTAAATTAAGCGAAGTGAGAGAGAAAACGCTAGAAATTGTTCTTCATGAAATCTTAATAGGAGATTCTCCATCCAAACAGTAATCCTCCTCTCCGCTCTATTGTCTTCCCCGCTCACAAATCATCCATCCAATTCAGGTAATAAAACCACTTTACATATTTCTTATGCATTCTCTTTTTTTATAATTGTCATTTTACTTGTAACTACACCTTCTCTGTTTTAAAACCGTTTTTGGTTGCTGCAATGGATTTTAGTTAATTTCAAAGGAGAAAATTGATTTGTAAAACGAGTAAATTCAAGACGAGCTCGGTCATGGAACGAATTAAACTCGTACTACGAGGTATTACTACACACACATACACACACACGCACACGCACACACAGTGTTTTATTAAACCCGAAAAATTTTTTTTCATACTGTTCAGAATTTCACCTTACTGTTCGTCAGATAGTTGTGATTGTGTATGTATGCATGCATGCATGTATATATATATATATATATATATATATATATATATATATATATATATATGTATGTATGTATGTATGTATGTATGTATGTATGTATGTATGTATGTACACGAATATGTATAGGTATGTGCTTCTGTGCACGTGCGCGCGCGTGTGTACGTGCATTTCTCAATAGCAAATATAAAAAAGTAATTATCTAGGTACATTTGTAAAATATCCTCACTTAACAATTTGTGTTATTCAGTTTCCCGCCCACCGGCTGTTACTGAGATTAATTTACAGAAAAGTAACTGATCTAAAAATAGGTGTGTAACGTCTACTGGTCTACATTAGGACATAACATATGTTTATACACACCTCGTGAGTATATCTCCTTAGGTATATAATTTCATGAAATCTTATGCTGCACAGAGTTTGAATTTTTTCCAGTTTCTCTGTCAGTGAGAAGGTTTAGACGTAAAAAAATCGTATGAACTGCGTGCAAAAAATTCAGTGAAGCATGCGTGCGTATATGTAGGTGTGTGCGTACATTCGTGTGTGTATGTGCGCGCGCGCGCGCGCGCGTGCATGCATGTTTGTATGTATGTACACACTCGCACATGCACACAGACACTCATCGTTCTCATTTTCCCAACACACGCACAAAATTTTATCTATCTCATTCTCATTCTCCCATTATACATACGCGTGTGCACACACATACACACACGCACATATCTGTCTGTCTACCTGTGTATGTATGTATGTATGTATGTATGTATGTATGTGTATATCATCTATCATTATCATCGTCAGTTTACATCTGTTTTTTCCCCCATACTGGCATGAGTTAGATGGATCTCATAATGATGTCACCACTTGGCATAGAGAAACCACCCATCTCTGTTTTGTGATATGTGATGCTTTATTGGCACAGCTATTACAGTTAGGTGTCTTCCCTATCACCAACCACTTTTCAGTAGAATATATGTATGTATGTGTGTATGTATGCATGCTTACACACACACACTTACAGGGCTTTTGGGCTAAATTTGATATATTTATGTCTCCTTTTTTCAGGAACAGCTTGATGTATCGGTGAACAGTCACTAGCGTTGGAGAGCATAAAGATTAAAGTTGTATCTGAGAAAAAATTAGCTGACTTGGAGGATTGGAAGCCGTTTGAATATTGAAAAAGTGTTACCTGTATCGTTATAATTTGTACCAGGTTTCAAAATGCCAACATCATGACTGCTGCTCAATGTTCTGTGAACACTGTAAAGGCAGTAAGATGTGACATGGTCACCTGCAAAGCCTACAAAGCTGTGTCCAACAGGAAGGGACACAGCAGATGTTGTGTCGGTCACCCACATGCTGGAATTTATTACTACATCTTTAAACAAGGCATTAGGCTGAATTCAGACATTATGAGAAGCTGCTAGGGACTGTGGTCAATCCCTGGCTGGAGTGGGTTACTGTTGATGTGACAGCAGGATTCACTTCCTTGTTATACTTCTGGAAAGAGTCAGTAGTGGTTTTCAGAATTATTTCTAAGTCTTCACTAGCTCCAATTTCTGGCCTCCTCATTTCACCAACTGTAATCTCATGGATTACTATGTGTGGATCACAAATGAATAAGACACCAACCACTCTGCCTGCATCACCAAGGCCAAGCAGGTGGCCAAGATTAAGGAGGTGTTTGAGGATCATCCCAGGGACACAGTGGGTCATTTTGTAGCCACATTGGAAGCTGAGGGCAGCTACTTTGAGTAGATTGATATATATCTTTTGATTTAAAAAAAAAAAACTTTTATTTTTGGATAGAATATTGTTTTCTTTTCCTTTTAAGCAAACTATCAAATTTAGCCCAAACAGTATGTATATGTGTGTGTGTGTGTGTGTGTGTGTGTGTGTGTATCAGGAAGTTAGGAGTACAAGCCATGTACTGTGGTGCTGTCAGTAAGGTGAGAGTCGGCCATGAATACAATGGTGAATTTAGCGTACAAGTAGGGGTTTACCAAGGTTCACTTTTCAGCCCACTCTTATTCATTATAGTCCTCCAGGCCTTCAAAACTGGATGCCGTGGGAACTATTTTATGCTGATGACCTCACTCTTGTTGCAAAATCTTTAGCACAATTGGAGAAGAAATTCCAGATATGGAAGCAAAACCTGAAATCAAAGGGCCTTAAAGTTAACCTAGCAATGACCAAAGTTGTTATTGACAAGAAAGAAGATAAGACTCTTTCTGTCAGGTAAATGGCCCTGCTCAATATGCAGGAAAAGATTTGCAAGTAATTCCATTCTCTGCACCCAGTGTAAGCTATAGACATATAAGAGGTGCAATGGAATCACAGGGAGATTAATAGATAAAGCCATCTTCCTATGTGGCAGATGTGCAGGAACAATAAGTACTAAGAGCACACAGGACTTTGTTTCTCTCAAATGTCCAGGAGGCTCTCTTGAGGTTGTAGATAGTTTCTGTTACCTAGGTGACCAAATTAGTAATGGTGGAGGATGCTCTGAAAGTATTTTTTCTGGAATAAAATAGGATGGAGGAAGTTCAGAGAGCTATTACCACTGTTGGCAACAAAATGACTCTATCTAATAGTGAAAGGTAGATTGTGTGATGCTTGTGTATGAACAGCTATACTCCATGGTAATGAGACATGGGCTCTGAATGAAGAAGACATACATAGACTAGAGAGAAATGAAGGTAGTATACTCCATTTCATGTACAATATCAATGCACATATATGGCAAAGTGCAAATGTGTTGAGAGAAAAGTTGGGCGTTAGAGGAATCAAATGCAGTATGCAAGAGAGAAAACTACATCGGTTTGGACATGTGATGTGTATGAATGAGGACAGCTGCATAAAGAAGTGCTGGTCACTGAAAGTGAATGGTACCCGCAGAAGAGGGAGACACAGGAAGACATGGGATGAAGTAGTGAGAACTGATCTCAGGATGTTGGGTTTCACAGAGGAAACGACAATGGACCAAGATGTCTGGTGATATGAAGCTCTTGAGAAGACCTGCCCACATCAGTGAAACAGTTCTAGAAGCACTGTGTGTCCACACTTAACAAGAAAACTTCTCACACACCCTACCACAACAAAGCGCTGTGTGTTCTACCCACATGTAATAAGAAAATGTTTTACACGCTCTACCCCAACAAACCAAACTACATCTCTTCTCTTCCTCACATCTCTTTCATGCACAATGCTCACCTCTCATTCCCCAATCCTGTCCTTATGGCCCTGTTCACTGAATCACTGCTATCTGGTAGCCTCCCACCCCTCTATATACCCAGGTTTTCACCACTCACTGCAGTCCTCTCCCCCACTCTTTGCTTATGCTTCTTTGGCAATGTCCTGCCACTTATATTAATACCTCCGTACCTCAAGGGTATGCCCTGTCATTCTCTTCTTCAACTCGACCATCCCATTTATGTTCTGATCCCTGTCTCTTGTGGGCATGCTCAGCACTTTGTCACCATCACTTTGTCACCAAATAAGTGATAACCAAGATTGTGATAGCAAGTGAGTGATGGATGTCCATAAAAGAATGACTTGAGGGAGTGGAAATCAAAACTAGCAGTGGCAGAATGCAAATGGAGAGGTGTATTGGATGTTAACAGATTCAATGTAATCCCTTGTTATCCAGGAGAGAAACTGTTAGAGAGATACAGACACTAGTGGGAAGACTGGATATGGAGAGATGGTAATGTTTTCCCTCATCACATGAGTAGTATAGTACAATGAATAGAAGAGTAGACAATAGAGGGGCGAGAGGGTATTTTAAATAAGCAAGAGGGGTAGTAGAAAGTGACTGGAAATACAAAATTGAAGAAAAGCCTAGCTGTAGATATTTACAGAATGTTCATTGTGTGGTAAGTATATATGTATATATATATGTATATGTCTGTGTTTGTCTGCCCACCATTGCTTGACAACTGATGTTGGTGTGTTTATGTCTGATAGAATAAGTACTAGGCCCACAAAGAATAAGTCCTGGGCTTGATTTGTTCAACTAAAGGTGGTGCTCCAGCATGGCCACAGTCAAAATGACTGAAAAATAAAAAATGAAAATTCATTGTATTTTCTAGATGTGTTGTATGCAACCAATGGAGCCCATGCTGAAGTATTCTGGTGTTTTTAATAAAACTTTATTTGCCAATAAATTTTGCTGAGTTATCCATATTTTTAATTTTTTAATTTATTTTTCTATTGTACAGATTAATTATGGATGCCTTGTATATTATATATTTCACCCCCCTACTCCATTTCTGATGATAAACAAACTTCATCAGACACTTTGTCCACCTTCCATAAGTATTTGCCTTTTCTCCACCAATGCATGTTGCCAATCCTTGTGGAATGCTCTCATCTCCTTCATGAGATACAAAATCTTGATCTGTTTTCACCACTTTGTCCTAAATCTTCCTTAGCCTGCCTCTTCTATAGCTTTCATTTACCTTCAATGAGTGGCACTTCTTTATACAGCTGTCATCCTTAATGTGCATCACATACCCATATCAGTATGTTATACAGAGAGCATGAATGATGCATCTGATTTCTGTTATATGCAACTTTTCTCTCAGCTCATTTATACCCCATTGCTCATGCGCACAAACATTATACATCTAGCAGAGCATGTCCACAATTTTTCACTCTAGTCTTTGCAAATCCTCTGCATTGTAGGCCCATATCTCACTAACATGCTGCATTGAACCTTGGTAACAAAAGAATTTCAGCTACTTCTAGGGAGCTTCCCAAGTATTTGAGAGAATCTGTTTTTCATCAGTTCTTAGTGTTTATTATCCTTGTGCATTTATCACATTTAACATCTTCCTTCTGTTAGTCTGCCTGTTATTCCTCTACAATTCTTATGCATCTTTACACTGAGAAAATTGTACAAAGTTTAAATACCCCATCTCTGCATATCAAGCATGGTCAATTCTAAGAGTATACCAAGATCTTGTCTTTTCTCTTATTCTGTTAAGTCTACTTTAAGGCCTCTTATTTTGTTTCTTTATCTGAAATTTAAAAAAAATTACTATAGTTTTGCCTATGAGAACTATATCATCGGCATATAGGAGTTCCCATGGACAAGTGTCTTATACTTTTCTTATAGTTTAGAAGGGGTTGAGGACTGAGCCCTTATGTGGCCCAAATTTACACAAACTCATCACTATGTTGATTGAAAATTCTTACCATAGTCTGTACAAGCCTTACAAGCCATTCATCTACACTTAGCTTGATTAACAACCACCAAATCACAGAGGAAAAGACTCAGTTAAAAGTCTTTTCCAGATTAGTGAAAGCTAGGTAAAGTGACTTACTCCTTGTTAAGTAGTTTATGGTGGCCTTACCAGGAGCAAAGCTAAACAGCATCCCACCTTAGATAATTTTATCCCTCAGTAATTTTTATATTTGAGCAATCAACTAGATCTTTATGCAGTTGCATCTCTCTTTCTCTCTTTAGTATATGAGGAGCTGCTGAAAAATTCCTGGTTTTAAGAGTATCATGAAAGGCCTGGTTGGAGACTCAACCTTCCAAGTTCTTTTACAGGGCTTAGGAAAACTGAAGGACCACTGCAATAAGTGTGTTAATCTGAGAGGGAAATATGCTGAATAAAATCCTAATTAACTGATCCTCCTATATTTTCTTTTGCCTTAAGCCAAAAACTTTTGGCACCCCCTCATGTCTCCTTTTCTTTTGTAGTTATTGACAATGATATTGCTATACCAGTCATTGGGTTTGTCCACCTGATTAACTATGCATGTGACAAGCACATCATCTATGATGTGCCAGATATTTTTGACATTTCTTTAACTATACTTGACATGCTGACCTCCCCACCTTCATATCCTTAATCACTTTATCTACCATACTACTGCTATCTTAGATCACTGGCCCCTCTGTTGGTTCTACTTGGAGTAGGCCCTCTCTTTCCCATGACATTTTCCACAATGAACAATCTTTCATAATAGCACTTCTATGCCTCTTTATTTTCAATATTGGTTGGTATAAGTGTGACATTATCATTCTCATTATATTTCCTGCCACCGCCATCTTGATTTTCTCTGGCATACCACCTTTGCAATAAGGAACACCTCATACCTCTTGTCCTCACATTGCTGAACATGTGCAAACCTCTTACACCCAGTTTATTTTCTCAACAAATATATCTGACATTTGTCTTTTCTTCTTGCTACATGGTATTGCTCTCTGCTGCCTCCATTCTTCTAGTCTTTCTAAACCTATCTCTTAGCTTTTATGGCTATATCTGCTGTACCCTTCCACCATAAATCAATGAGTGACGTTATCAAACCACCCACAAACTTAGTCTGTAGGCCCTTGGCTGGCTGTATATGTATGTGTGTGTGCATATATACAGGGTGGACCAAAAGCAGGTATACAGTTATTCAGTTATCTCTTTCGCATTCATATACTAACAGTTTAGATCTTAATTATAAAAAATATGAAACCATTATTCTATGCTAATTTAGTTAATTGTAAGATAGAAATTTAAATGTAATAAAATGTTTTAAAAGAAATTTAAAGTGCCTACATGATAATTGTAAATCTACTTTTGGGCCCCCCTGTACATCTATATCTATCTATCTATCTATCTATCTATCTATCTATCTATTTATCTATCTATCTATCTATCTATCTATCTATCTATATATATATATATATATATATTATATATATATATATATTATATATATATATATATATATAAAATATATATATTCATACCTATACACACACACACTAAGCCTTTCCTCTGTTCTCTTTTATTTTCTCTATTTATGTCTCAAATGAATGTGACTAACATGCACACACACACGTACACATTAGTTTGCATTCATATGAAACATAAATAGAAGGAAGAAAAAAGAGAACACCAGGAAGGCGTATTGTACATAAACCTGTCCAGACTACAAATTTTTCTCTAAATCTTTACAATGGTACTACACAACTTTAAATTATTCAAGTTAAACAAATCCAGTGACCAAATAATAAGTACTGGGCTTGTCTAAATTCTTTACAATGTCTACAGAGTAAATGAATTCATATAGGCAGTAGATGGTCGGTTAGTTGGTTGGTTCGTTGGTTGGTTGGTTGGCTGGTTCAGTCATGAGATGGTGACAGTAAAAGAAATTATAAATATCCAGTATAATTATTTGGTATATAATTATTTGAATTTAACTAATACATAGAATGAATAGTGAGGTGAATGAAATATTTTTACTTTAACCCTTTAGCATTCAGATTAATCTATCAAATGTAATGCTTATTTATTCATATTGTTTTGAATTAATCATACATTGCCTTGTAGATTTGATATTTCAATGATGTGATTGTTTATTTTTAGAATATCATTATAGGGTAGGTGTGAGAGGGCAGATCCAGACAGTTTGAACATAAAACAGAATATTTTGGTCAGATTTGGCTGGTTTAAATGCTAATGGATTAATCCCGTCAACCTGCAACCATATTGTTCTGAGCACAATTTCATTGGACTATATCCTTCTCTTTTACTCTTTACTCTTTTATTTGTTTCAGTCATTCAACTGTGGCCATGCTGGAGCACCGCCTTTAGTCGAGCAAATCGACCCCGGGACTTATTCTTTGTAAGCCCAGTACTTATTCTATCGGTCTCTTTTGCCGAACCGCTAAGTGACGGGGACGTAAACACACCAGCATCGGTTGTCAAGCAATGCTAGGGGGACAAACACATACACACAAACACACACACACATACACACACACACATACATATATATATATACATATATACAACAAGCTTCTTTCAGTTTCGTCTACCAAATCCACTCACAAGGCATTGGTTGGCCCGGGGCTATAGCAGAAGACACTTGCCCAAGATGCCACGCAGTGGGACTGAACCCAGAACCATGTGGTTGGTTAGCAAGCTACTTACCACACAGCCACTCCTGCGCCTATAGAAGATTTTGTTTTTAACATCTATCAAGCCATAAACACAAAACCAAGTGGTGCCAACTTTTGCATCTTCCAGGAGTATGTTTTAATTCCTCTAACCCCATGTAGAGCATGGATCACCATTGCCATCTGCTTCAGTCTTTGGCAATGGACTGCAGTTGTCCCCAAGTGTAGCTGTCTAGTAGTGCTTCAGTATCTATGGACCTTCATGTTGTTTTTTGTTTGTCATGCCTCCACCTCCCTTTGCATATCCATTGTAATGTTTGAAGCAGGTTTCTGTAAGATGTCACCTGCCCAAATCCATCTTCTCTTTTTGATCTAGATTTTGATAGGTTGCAAAGATCACCTATTCCCACAAGGTTTTGTTTCTGTGTCTGTCTTGCCATATCACCCAAAAGATATTCAAGAGTCATCAATTCACAAATTTTTGAGCTTGTCAATGGATAATTTTGTTGATTCTACATGTTTTACACATGTACAGCAGAGTCATCTTCATGTTTTTGTTAAAGATCTTTCCAGGGTTGTAGTTAAATAAAATTATACCTGCTAAAGCCTCCTCACAGGTTCAAAGGTTAAGTACCTCATGTTTTCCTACTTACTACTCCAAGTCCCCTCCTCTCTACCATTTTTTCATGCAGTCCCGTCTGCCATAAAACCTATAATTTTATATTGAACTCTCTAAATGATCAATATGCCTGCAAGGTGATGAATTGGCTGAGTTGTTTGAATATCAGATACTTGTACTGTTTGTTTTGACACTTTGAGTTCAAACCTCATTGATGCCAACTTTACTTTTCATGATTTTGGGACTGAAAAGAAGGTACCAATACAGTGCAGCAATATCTCATGCAACTGTGAGAATGTTGGACAGGAAACTTTGTGGTATTTATCCTGAGTTCTTATTCTGCCATATCTTGCTGTAGTGGTTGATTTGATCTTTTATCTGGTTTAACATCAGTCCCTGAGGTACTCCAACACAAGAGGGTGATAAGAAACTATCCTTAAAACAGGATGTTGCCCAAGTGCTTGCAACTGAAAGAACTCTACTAAAGGCATCCAACATGTAGTGGTGTTAAATTGGACATTGAATGTAGCCTACTACTCAAGTACACCTTATGTGCATGCATGCATGTATGTATGTATGTATGTATGTATGTATGTATGTATGTATGTACATATATATAGAGAGAAACGCACATGCACACATATATATTTTAATATTTGTTTCCATGTTCATCATCATCATCATCATTTAACGTCTGTTTTCCATGCTGGTATGGGTTGGATGGTTTGACTGGGCTGGCATACTGGAAGGCTGCACCAGACTCCAGCCTGATTTGACATGGTTTTCTACAGCTGGATGCCCTTCCTAATACCAACCACTCTGAGAGCCTAATGGGTGCTTTTATGTGCCACCAGCATGGGTGCCAGTTTGCGTGACACCAGTATCTGCTATGAATGCAATTTTGCTCGGCTTGATGGGTCTTCTCAAGCATGGCATAATGCCATTATAATAAAAATAATCGAATGGGTTACTTGCACTTTTGTAGAATACAAATTTATCATCCATAAACAAGAAAGTTGCTGATTGTGATTGCGAAGTTTCAACCAGCTAAGCCATCATTGGATTGCTGATATATATATTTTCTAACCCATGCTAGCCCTAAAAAATGTCTGTAAAATGAACAAACAAATAACAATGTGTGTGTGTGTGTGTGTGCGTGCGTGCATGAGTGTGTGCATGCATGTGATTATATGTACATACATACAAATCCATACATAATCACTATTTCTATTTTATAGACTCGCATAGAATAAGATGTCTTTAAAAATTAGCTCAATCAACAGAAGCAAACACATATGTCATGTAACTGATATGCTCTCACTCCTGCTGCAATAAATCTGTTGCAATTCAGTAACATGATCTATAAGTTAGAAAAAACTGACTTATATGAAGAATGTTTGTTCATTCTTTCATGTAGCCAAAAGTTGGTGTTACATCTTGAAATGTCATGTTTTTTTTTTTATATATATAATGAGAAAGAAAGTAGAAAGCCAATACAAAGAACTTACTTTGTTGTTTTAATCTTTAACTTCTGTCAGATAGAAGTCCTGAACTGTGATAAGAGCAGAGGTGGTGACAATAGATTTTTATTTATTTATGCACCCTTTTCAAGCCAAGCCAGGCTCATGGGCCCGGTTTCTGTGGTGTATGTGTTCCCTGCTAGCTGGACGGGACGCCAGTCCATCGCGGCATTACTCAAGAAGCATGAAGAGAGAGTGAGAGAAAGTTGGGGCAAAAGAGTACAACAGGGGTTACCACTACCCCCTGCTGGAGCTTCGTGGAGCTTTAGGCATTTTGGCTCAATAAACACACACAATGCCCAGTCTTGGAATCGAAACCGCTATCCTCCGACTGGAAGTCCACTGCCCTAACCACTGGGCCATTGCACCTCCAGTGACAATAGATTACTTATTTTATTTATTTAATCAGTTTAAACATTGGCTGGCTGTGTGGTAAAAAGTTTGCTTACCATCCTTACAGCTTGAGGTTCAGTCCTACTGTGGCAACCTTGGGTAAGTGGCTTCTATAATAGCCCCAGGCTGACTAAAGCCTTGTGAGGGGATTTGATAGACAGAAACTGAAAGTTGCATGTGTATGTGTATGTGTGTGTATTATGTAATATGTTAAGAGGTAAGATCCAAGGATCAAGGTGTAGGAAGTTAGTAAGCTTTGAGCATTCTGTGGAAGGTATAAAAGACAACTTTCAGGAACAGTAGTTTATTGATATAGAAGATTGTAAGTTTTTCCCATATCGATGTTCAATAAGCTGGAAAATGTTATTTTAAAATTCACAGTTAGCAGCTGGGGTTGCTGTTTAGGCAAATAAAAATCCCAAATTAGGGAAAAGTGTATGTGTATATATGTATGCATACAGATAAATAGACAAAATAGATAGATAGATATATGTAAATATATATATATATATATATATATGCATATCCATCCATCCATCCAGCCAGCCAGTGGTACTTTGACTTACAAATATCCCAACTAATGAGTTTTTTTAGATACAAGCCATGTCTTGGTCGATTTTTTGCTTTGAGTTGTGAGCTAAAATTTGTGTTACGAGCTATCTTCATATACCCCACTGTAGCGAGTGCCACAGTGAATGTTGTAACATCCATCCAGCATCCCATGTCTCACTCGATAGCTCGACAGACATGCATGTTAGCAAGTGCAAAGATCATTAGTAGATCGACAGCTAGACAAACATGCACATTAGCAAGTGGCTCATTAGCTTACTTAGTTGTTGCAGGCTACAGAAGCATCAGTGTTGTGCTCGCAATTGTGCTTGCAGTTATTTTTGCAAAACTTCGTTTTTCCAACCATTGGTCCTAAAAAAGCGAGGGTGAAGAACAGTGCTGAGAAAAAAAAGAAGTGGATGATGTTCATTGAATTAAAGAAAGAAATTATCATGACCAAGGTGTGCATGTAGTCAACTTGGTGAAGCAGTATAAGTGTAGCACTTCTATGATCTGTACCATACTGAAGCAGGAGTCAATAAAGGCTATAATGTCAACCAAGGATGTTAAAATAATTTCTAAACAGTGGATATCCATTGGTGAAAATATGGAGAAGCTGCTGATGGTGTGGTTGACAGAAAAGCAGTTCACAGGAGATACCATGACGGAAGTTATAATCTGCGAGAAGGCACGAGATCTGTAGGCTGATTTGTTACAGCAGACCCCAGGTATTTGTACGGACAAGGCATTGGGTAAGCTGTTTAAAGCCAGTCGGAGCTGGTTGGAGAATTTTAAAAAGTGGACTGGCATTCACTCCCTTGTCAGGCATGATGAGTGAGTGAGTGCAGATATGAAGGCAGCTGAGGATTATCTCAAAACTTTTGCTGAATTATTGCAGCCGAAGGATACATCCCCCAGCAAGTCTTCAACTGTGACAAGATAGGACTTGTTGGAAGAAGATGCCAAAGAAAAGAGGATGCCAGGCCACAAACCCATGAAGGATAAGTTAACCCTTACACTGTGCGCCAATGTGAGTGGTGACTGCGAGATTAAGCTGCTGCTTGTTTATCATTTGGAAAATGATAAATGAGCCTTGAAGTTACATAAGATTCTGAAAACAAAACTGCAGGTTATGTGAAGGGCAAACCTGAAGACGTGGGTCACAAGGCAGTTCTTTGTGGAGTGGCTGAATTTGATCTTTGGTCCTGTTGTGTAGAAATATCTCCAGGAAAATAACCTATTCCTGCAAGCTCTTCTCAACCTGGACAATGCACCTACTCACCCACCTAACTTTGAAGATGACATCCTTGAAGAGTTCAAGTTTATAAAGGTTCTCTACCTTCCACCCAACACCACCCTCGAAGGTGGTGCTCCAGCATGGCCACACTCCAATGGCTGTCTTAGTAACATACAATGCTAAGTTGCAAAGTGTAGTTATTTTCAATGATTTTTTATTCCAAGCATTACTTTGTATTTTCTACATACTAGATGCGATTCAGACAAAATACAGTTGCTTCAAGACAAAGTAAGCATTCTTTACTCACTATTGTTTGGCACACCTTTAAAACAATCTATAAGCCAAATAGCCATGTTTCTTTCTTTCTCTTCCTTCCTTCCTTCCTGCCTTCCTTCCTTCCTTCCTTCCTTCCCTAATTTTTTGGACATTTGGCATGTAATCTTTCTCACCAGTTTACATAATCTTTTATTGTTCAATTTAGAAATCTGCATTTCCCATTTGCATAAACAAAATGTTAAAGAAAAGACTGAGTATGACTTAGCATACTTTTGTAAAGGCTTTAAAATTTCTATGCATTTTCAAGTAGTCACTGACATCCACTTATCTGTCCAATAAACCATTAAAGATATGACTGGAGAAGGGATGGGCTGCACCAATATTTGGTTGGTGCTCATTTCAACAGAGTAGATAAGATCATCGTTGTCATCATAATGATAATAATAATTTTAATGCCCACTTTTCCATGCTTGCATCGATTGGATGGAATTTCTTGAGACTGATTTTCTATGGCTGGATACCCTTCTTGCTGTCAATCTTCACTCACTTCTAAGCAAGGCAATATTTCTTTGTGGCCAGTCATGTTTCTACACAAGACTGGACATGAATGACACAGCTTGCATGATGCTGACACTCATTCACAACTACCATGCAGTGTCAAAGCATGGAAGCAGTAACACACTCTCACACATGCACACACACACACGCACACATACATGCACACACACACACACACACACACACACACACACACACACACACACACACGCACATGCACACACATGCACACACAGACTTCCATTCATACATATGCATATTTAATGAACGTCTTTTAGTTTCCATCGACCAAATCCACTCACAAGGCTTTGGTTGGACCAGAGCAATAGAAGACACATGCCCAAGGTACCATATTGTGGGACAGAACCTTGAAGCATTTGGTTGGTAAGCAAACTTTTTACAATGCAGCCAAGCCTATGCTTATAGATGAAATGAAATGCTTTGCTCAAGGACACAACACTTGGTCCAAAAATGGAATCCAAAATCTTATGATCATGAACCCAACACCTTAACCACCTAACTATTAGGTCATATGTCTTCATAAAAAGAAAAGAAAAAATATCAAACTGTTAACATTTACTATTAGATAATTAGATAATGAATATTAATCTTCTGAGAGAGATGTGAAGGATGTTAGTCTTTTTTTGTAAGCTATGACATAAATTACTAAAGAGTATGCATACATATTTATACATACATACATACATACATACATACATACATACATACATACATACATACATATATATATATATATATAAAGAGAGAGAGAGAGAGAGAGAGAGAGAGAGAGGGAGAGAGCAATAAGAAAATGGGGGGGATCAATAGGTGGTATTCATCAACTTTTAGACATTATATTATGCCAATTTATTTATTTATTTATTTACTAAAAGGATAATTAACATACAGGAATGGAAATTGGGATAATATCTAACAGCTGTTTCAGTCAAGAGACAAAACTACCTCATTTTACCTTTATCCTTCCTGCAGACTGAAGTAATTAGTAGATGAAATTGAGGTACTTGGGTGTTTCTCTAGGCTTCGTCAGAGATTTTAGAAAGTACATAAGGTTAAGTTATAAATATAAATTAACCTTATATACATACATATACATAAATATACATATACATATACCTACATTTAAATGTGCATGCATATTTGCATGTATATACATACAAAAGAATCAATTATTATTATTATTATTATTAGATGCATTATATTGTTCATATTAGATAAATATAAAGAGAGGTATGAGAAAGTTATAAGTGGAGTAATATTGTAATTTATAAAATCAATATATCTTAAAGTTATTTTAGTTATGTAAGAATGAAGTTGCTTATACATGAGGAACATACATATATATGCACACACACACACACACACACACACACACATTTCTGCTCAAACATACTCATAGGTACATACGTATTAGATGAGTTTAGAAGGGAGGATTAATGTAGTAGTTAGTATCATTATAATTATATAATATATTTATAACAGTAATACACAAACATATATATATATTTTCATATAAACATGTGATATGTTTATTTCTCCATTATTGTTTTCTTTATGCAGTAATATATATACATATATATATATATAATATATATATATATATATATATATATATATATTATATATATATATATGTATATATGTATATATATATGCATATATATGTATGTATACACACACACACACACACACACACACGTATGTATGTATGTATATTCTTCTTTTATTCTTTTACTTGTTTCTGTCATTTGATGCGGCCATGCTACAATACTGCCTTTAGTCGAGCAAATCGACCCCTGGACTTATTCTTTGTAAGCCTAGTACTTATTCTATTGGTCTCTTTTGCTGAACTGCTAAGTTATAGGGACGTAAACACACACACACACACACACACACACACCACACACACACACACACCACACACACACATATAGATATACGATGGGCTTCTTTCAGTTTCTATCTACCAAATCCACTTACAAGGATTTGGTCAGCCCGAAGCTATAGTAAAAGACACTTGCCAAAGGTCCCCTGCTATGGAACTGAACCTGGAACCATATGGTTGGTAAGCAAATATACATATATACTGGTTTCAAATTTTGGTATAATCCCACCAATTTCAGGTGAGTGTGTTACATCTAGCCTAATGCTCAACTGGTATTTATTTTACCATCCTATAAACATATATGTTTATACATGCATATAAATATATATGTTTATATGTATTTAATTATTTTATAAAACCATCAAACCCATGGTCAGCATGGAAAATGGATGTTAAATGATGATGATGATGATATACCATCCATCATGGAAAACAGAAGCTAAATGATGATGATCATGAAATATATATATATATATATATCATCATATATGTTTTTTTTTCTTTCTTCCCTTCTTTCCTAAATCTAATTCCATTTCAGCTTAACATCTGCCTTCCATGTTGTCATGGGTGGGACAGTTTGACAGGGGCTGGCCAGGCAGAAGCCTGCACCAGACTTCTGTGTCTGTTTTGGCAGGATTTTTACAGCTGAATGCCCTTCCTAACACCAACAACTCAGCAGAGTGGACTTAGAGCTTTTTACGTGGTACAAGCACAGGTGAGGTCAATTTTGGTAAGGTTTTTTTACAGCTGGATGCCCTTCCAAACACCAACCACTTTTCAGTGTGGACTGGATGCTTTTTAAGTGGCACCTGCACTGACAGGGTCACCAAGTCACTTGCAAGACAAAAATCTTTTGAGAGGGCAGGGGGCTTGGAGGAGATGATCTTGTGTCAGAAGATGAAAGGTTATAGTAAGACAGAGAGATAGAAATGGATGTCTTGCTGTAGGGGAGGTACAAGGTTACCCAGCTGGGAGGAGAGAGAGAGGGAGGGAGGGAGGGAGAGAGATTGGGAATGAAGACTGAAACCGGTGTGCTGCCACAAAGGAAATTCATGGTTACCCAACTGGAGAGAAGTGCAGGAGGAGAGAGAGTGGGAGACAGCAGGACAGAGATGGTGGCAAAGTGCCAGGCATACCCCCAAGGGATGGAGATCAGAGTATAAATGGGATGGTTGAATAAAGGGAGTGAGAGGTATGGACGGTGGCAAGTGTCAGCGCATACCCTTGAGGTTCAAATGTCATAATATAAGTGGCAAGATATTGCAAAAGAAGCATGATTAGAGAGTGCAGAGAGGTGGGGCAGTGAGTGGCGAAAACCTGGGGCTACTGAATAGCAATGATACAGAGAAACAGGGCTGTGAGGACAGGATTGGGTAGTGAGAGGTAGGCATAGTGTATGAGAGAGGAAATGTGAAGAAATGAAGACATGTGGGGATGTAGATTGGTTTGTTGGGGTAGGGTGTATGAAAAGTTTTCTTGTTACATGTGGGTGGAACACACAGGTTGGAGTCTAACAGATAGCAATGATACAGTGAAACAAGGCATATGGATGGAACATACAGGTTGTGGGGTTAGCAGAGAGCAATGATACAGTGAGACAAGACTAAGAGGGCGGTAGGGTGTGTGAGAAGTTTTTTTGTTAAGTGTGGACACACAGCACTTTTAGAACTCAACTTCGTTGATGTGGGTGCGTCTGCTCAAGAACCTCATATCACTAGACATCTCAGTCTATTGTCATTTCCTCTGTGAGGCCCAAATCCTGAGGTCAGTCCTCACCACTTCATTCCACATCTTTCTGGGTCTCTCTCTTCCGCAGGTACCATCACTTCTTTATGCTGCTATCCTCATTCATACGCATCACATGTCCAAACCAATATTTGACGGTTGTTCATCTTTGGTGTTAGAAGGAGTTTTGTTGGTCTCTTGCTCAACTGTGCCCCACACATAATAATCAAGGAGGTCGCTGTCTGGGGTGATGTGGTTACAGAAATTGTCTGACAACTATGACTGGATTCTCCAGCTTATGTGGTATGGTGTAGAGTCCTGTTGCCAGACATAGGGTCTTCCAGCAGCAACTTTCTTGACCCATAGCAGCACTACCTCCTCCATGCACTTGATGTAGGCCTCCATGTTGAGTCTGAGGCTGTGTGGGAAGATGGATGGAGCCATCACTAGTGATCACTCCAAACACCATAATGTTGACTGGATGTTTGGTTTTTATCACTCTTGGCACATGTCCTCAGATTGACACCCAAACACCCTGAAATATTCATATTGGAGCTTCCGGTTCACATGCCAAGCAGTACAGCATGTTGTTTCAAACGTCTGGCAGAGTGAATTTCATCGTGGTGCTGTTTTTCTCACAGACAGTGCCCAACTGACCCAACTGACCCTACTATACTGTGTAGTTGACAAAATAAAAAACAAACAATGTGCATGGGCAAAATTAAAAATATAAACTAGTGACAATTTACCCATTGCACCTGTATATACATAAATACACACACACACACAATGTTGGGGATATAATTAATTAAGCTACAGTTTTTAGTTAAAGATTTTCAGACAATCAAAACAAAAACATTTTCTTTTGTCACTTTCTGCACCCCCTCCCAACATTTTACTGCCAATTAAAACAATTTATTAACATTCTAAATTTTAATAATTTTTTTGTCAACATTACTATATACCCTTCATCTCTAACGAAACCAATGACAAAAGACAAGATCAATTTTTAATGAGCTTTATTCTTTCTGTTTTTTTTTCTTTCTTCCCTTCTTTCCTAAATCTAATTCCATTTCAGCTATATCGGAATAAATCTCTCTAGCTTATGTTGTTTTGCTTCCATTCAGTCACTGCTTCCCATACATTTTGTCTTCTCATATTTCTTTCTCACTTATTTTTGTCTTTCTAATTTTATTTATTTTCCTTCTTTCCTATTTTGTTTCCATTTTTTCAGGTTTCCTTTTTAAAAATTTAGGAATTGGCCAACTTAATTCCAAACTCAGATTTCTGACCTTTTATCACATGTGAAGTGATCCTCCTTGGATAAGTTTTTACATCTTCTAAGTTTGTCTATTTTAACCTCAGTTACACCTGCAATCAATCTTTCAGGTATGAATGTAAACATACAAGGTTAATCTAATGAGAAAAATTTGGAAAATTCTGGTTTTTACAGTCAGTGTAAGTGTACTGAGAATGAGAATGGTTTAACAAAATAGTCTTTTATGGAGTTGTGAGGTTCTTTGAGTCTAATAAAAACTACCTCACAACACAGAAATTACTTTAACCATTCTTATTTATTATAAGGTTACATCTATAACCACCTTTAAAACACTTTCTGGTTCTTAGATGCCTGTTGATGAATCCACTCTGTAACAATTCTTAGCTGTCTTTAAATTTAAACGAGTCCATATTTTATGTGACAGTAAACTTGTATGTTTTCTCTCTTCAATTTTGTTGGGATTTTTGGTAGGATTATGAAAGATATTTCTAATGCCAGATTATCAAAGCAATCAGTGACTGGGGTTATCAGCAACTCAAATATTCTGGTTTCTAACACTTTCTCTCAACTATCAACATGTAAAACTGAACCGATGAAAAAACTCTGTGTAGACTAAAATTCATATCAACTTCTATAGGCTTCATAATGACCTTGATCTCCCCTACAATCACCTACTAACTCACAACCCTTGAAGCCTCTTCTTCTTCAGAATATAAACCTGTGTTATGCTATACTATATTCCATATTCCGAACTATATTCCATAAGAAGGCAGGATTGCTGAGTGGGAGATAAGCATAGTGCACGGAGTGGTAATGTAAAGAAGAGAAGAGATGTAGTTTGGTTTGTTGTGGTAGAGTATGTGAGAAGTTTTTTTTGTTAGGTGTGGACACACAGCACTTCTAGAACTCAATTTCTAGAAAAATAATAATGTCCATCTCCAACAGTTCATTGCAGGAGAGTTCACCATCACCAGTTTACCCTGAAGAAAGTTCAGCATGAGGAAAGTATCACCATGAGGAAAGTTGACTGAGAAAATATATCCATAGTATCTCACCATTAATAGCTAAAATCTATTTTATTGAAAAAGAAAAAAATAATGGGAGAAAAATTGAAGTTGAAAAATCATGTCAAAAAATCGCATGGTGAACTTTCCCAGTGGTGAATTGATGACAGCGAGCTGACCAGACCATGATTCCACACATTACTAAAGCCTATAATTCTGTATCATACCCCCATGTGTAACAGAGACCAACTACAATATCTGAAGGAAATCATTTATAGTTACAACTCCGGCTATGTATCTGCAAAGGAACCCTTGCAGCTTAACTACTTGGTCATAAATGCATCAGTTTGTCTGATCATGTGAATTACTCTTAGAATAATTCTCAAACAGAATTAGTATGACATAGGATGAGGATGTGGTTGCATTCTTGAATTACTGATACAATCCATCCAACAGGCTCCTGCACAATTTCCATTTATCAAATTTGACTCACAAAGCATAGATTGACTCAAGTCCATTGTAAAAGATGCTTACCCAAGATGCCACTTAGTGGGATTGAACCCTGGACCTTGTGATTGAGAAGCAAACCTCTTAAACCATTCAGTCATACTGCATCTAGTAACATCTATTAATAGAAACAGAAAATACATAAACCAATAGTGGTTCCATTGCACAGGATGGTAGTCACATACCTCAGTTCTCTCAAAATATTAAATCATATGAAATATGAAATCCATTAAACCCAAATTAGCAACATTTTACTGGATTAGTATTGATCACAATCTTGGAGGTGATGTGAACAGTAATTGTGGGAATAATCCAAAAACACCTATCAACAACTAGTACATATAGAGTTCCTTAAGGAGAATCCCTTAAGGACACAACCATTATTGTTTAGCATGACTCAACATGAAACTTTTTTTTTTTGTAATGCACGTTAGATTAAAAAGTGAGGTCTGCAGTTTAAAAAAGCAGACAAAAATTGCAAGCCACTAATTGTATCTTAACTAGGTTATATAAATAATAGTTTATACTGAAGTAAAGAAATATATGTTTTAATAATATGCTCATAGTCTTTACTCTTTACTCTTTTATTTGTTTCAGTCATGTGACTGTGGCTATGCTGGAGCACCGCGTTTAGTCGAGCAAATCGACCCCAGGACTTATTCTTTGTAAGCCTAGTACCTATTCTATCGGTCTCCTTTGCTGAACTGCTAAGTTACAGGGATGTAAACACACCAGCATCGGTTGTCAAGCGATGTTGGGGGGACAAACACAGACACACAAACACATACACACATACACATATATATACATATATACGATGGGCTTCTTTCAGTTTTCGTCTACCAAATCCACTCACAAGGCTTTGGTCGGCCTGAGGCTATAGTAGAAGACACTTGCCCAAGGTGCAACACAGTGGGACTGAACCTGGAACCATGTGGTTCGTAAGCAAGCTACATAACACACAGTCACTCCTACGCCTATAGCCACTCCTACGCATATGTGAAAAATAATAGCCAAAAATAGCATATTATAATAAAATAGTATGGCTAAACTGAATTGTGAGTACATATGGGTGTGTCTGTTTGTTTATATCAACATTTACTCATTCCAAATTTATGGCTTTTGAGTTGTGCTGTTGTTGTTGAAATTTCTCATATCAATAATTTGTCCACTTGCTTCATACCTTCAAAGCCTTGTGAAATAAGAGGCTCCTTATTTGAAGAATAGATATGGGTTAGTGTCAGAAAGGGCATGCAGCTGTAAAACGTCTCTATAGCACATTTATCTAACTAATGTTAGCATGGAAAAACAAAAAAACCATAAGTCAAACAAATGAACTACTTTAACTTTTTAGTATTTAAACTGGTTATAGCCAGCTAAAATATTCCACCTATTTCATGCTCAAACCAGCCATATCTGGTTTCTCACCCATACCCTACAATGTAATTTTAAAAACAAACAATCAGATCACTGAAATCTTGAAGCTAAGAGAAAATGCATGTTTAATTCGAAACAAAGTAAACAAGCAAGTATTACATATGGCAGAGTAATCTGAATGATAAAGGGTTAAAAGTTTCTGAATGAGAAGCATTTTTAATGTGCAATGTTTCCTAATCTGTCATGAGTTGGACAGTTTGACAAGGATCCAGCAAGCTGAGGGCTGTGTCTGGCCCCAGTGTCATTTTTGGCAGAATTTCTATGGCTGGAGGTCCTGCCTAATGCCAACCACTTTACAGAGTGTACTGAATTCTTTTTACATGTCACTGGAATTTGTGAGGCTGCCATGAAAATTTGCCAGACATAAAAGAACTGAGGCAAAGGAAAGGGATAAAGTTCCCACTAAGAAGAAGTATTTGGGAGGGGAAGATGGAGATGGTTGGTTTTATACCGGGTGTTGAAAGGGTAAAGTATGCTAGAGGGACAAGCACTGGTGTCTTGCTATATAGAGGATGCTCATGGCTGAAGGTGGTAAGAGAAAGATAGTTACGGGGTGCTGAGTAAACTCTCAAGGAGCAAGATGGTGAGCATAAGACAGTGGATCATAGTAGGGAATGAGAGAGTGTGAATGCTTTCATAGGAGTATGAGTGAGGAGTAAACTGGTGAAGGTATTGGTGAGAGACGAGCAAAGGTGGGGTTGAAGATAATGGGAAATATCAGTATGGAGAGGAGTAAGGTAGGAGATATAGGGAGTGGCTATTTGATATATGTTGGTTATTTTTGTAGCTAATTTCTTTATTCTTTTCTACTCTGGGCACAAGGCCTAAAATTTTGGGGGAGGAGGCCAGTCGATTATATCGACCCCAGTATGCAACTGGTACTCAATTTATAGACCTTGAAAGGATGAAAGGCAAAATCAACCTTGGCAGAATTTGAACTCGGAGCGTAAAGACAGGCAAAATACCACTAAGTATTTTGCCCAGCATGCTAATGTTTCTGCCAGCTTGCCACCTTAGTTAATTTCATTATTGATATCAAGATAGCTATGAATGTGTGGTTAAGAAGTTTGTTGTGCAACCTCATGGTTTCAGGTTCAGTCCCAATGTGCATTATTTGGGTAAATATTGTGTAAATATTTTCTATTGTAGCCTTAGACTGATCAATAGCCTGTGAGTAGAATCAAACAGATAGAAACTGTGTGGAAAGTCATCATGTGTTGTCAAATCGTCCAACCCATGCTAGCATGGAGAGCGGACGTTAAACAATGATGATGATGATGATGTGTATGCATTTCTTTCATTAATGTGTATCTCTGAAGGATATGAATTTGAGAGAGAAAAAAAATTAGTCCTTTACAAAAGAGCTTCTTGAGGTATTTGTTCAGTATTGAGATAAGGACACTACCTTAACAGGATGTTGTCCCCCTACCTCCCAGAAATAGAGGGAATCAATGATTTCCTTGTTTGGAACCTGTAACACTAGTATTCACAAATGGTAATATAAAATAAATAGATAAACAAAAGATCTTTTTCAGAAATATATATTAGATAAATTGTTTGTTGGGACTAAGTTACAAATGGGAAAAGAAATAGAAAAAGAAAGAAAATGAAAGATATCGATGTGGTGAATATGACCTCAAGGAAAAACATTTTTAAAGAGGAAACTATAGAAAGTTCACTAACTTGCTCTGTCCTTACCATGGGAAATTCCAGTTGAATAGTGTCCTAGTTTTAATATAATGTAACGCAGTTAACTGATATAAACAAAATGGTAGAAATTGTGAAAAATATATGGCACATGTATATGTATGAAATATAGTATAAATATCGAATTTGTGGATTATTATTATTATTATTATTATTATTATTATTATTATTATTATTATTTACTTTTAATCTGCATGTTAGTCACAATTATTCGCCGAGACACACTCAGCGTCCTAGGGCAGATGTATGACTGAAAGCTTAGGGAGGGCAAGTGGTAGGGGCAGTAGTGAAATATCTTCATGTAATACAACACAGACATTTAAATTGATAGGGTTTTCCTAAGGATGTGGACAGTACTTGTCAGCACAATCTTATGGATTTCTCTGAGACATGGTTCTCCTGGGATATTATCTGGATGTTTCTGACATCCCTTTCTTATACCAAGGGCATCTACAATAACAGGAACAGTACTCACTTTAAGATGCCACATCTTTTCTATTTCTATTTCCAGGTCCTTATATTTACTTAATTTGTCAAATTCTTTTACAGATATATTTTTATCAGTGGGAACACTTACATCTATTAGTCTACAAGTATTTTCTTCTCTCTTTAATGACTATGTCTGGTTGATTATCCTGGATATTCATGTCAGTGTTGACTGGAAAATCCCAGAGGATAGTGACATTTTTACCTGCCACTGGACTGGCTCCTGTGCAGGTGGCACATAAAAAACACCATTTGAGCATGGCCATTACCAGTACCTCCTGACTGGCACTCATGCTGGTGGCATGTAAAAGCATCCACTACACTCTCAGAGGGGTTGGCATTGGGAAAGGCTTCCAGCTGTAGAAACTCTTATCTGTCTCCTCTTCTATCTTTTTTCTTGTCAAAGACAATATTCCTCCAGCGTTTGCTACCTTACCTCATCTGGTCTAACGGTCCTCCATGTTTGTTTTTGCTTGGTTTGTTGTATGTCTCCACTGTCCTGTTTTTGTTACCAACTTTGACCCACAGCAAATCCTAAATTTTATTTTGGTTCGTGGGTGCAACTGCCTTTTGAAGTCTCATAATGTCATTAATTGCTCAAAATGAGGAGTTGATGGACAGCCAACAACTGATGAAGGGTCGTTCTTTATGTTACTTGTCTTGTTTTCCATTTTTTTCTCTCGTTGTTCGCATACCAAAGTTTGTCTTCGTATTTCTTGTTGTTTATGTTTTGTGATGTCCTGTACCCATATGTGCATATATGTATATACATATATGTATGTATATATGCATATATATATGTATTATTTATATTATTATATAATTGAACACCACGCATCCATTTCCAAGTAACTATATATATATATTATACTTTATACAGATAAAAAAGACTCCGCCAGTTACGACGACGAGGGTCCCAGCTGATACGATCAGCGGAACAGCTTGCTCGTGAAATTAACGTGCAAATGGCTGAGCATTCCACAGGCACGTGTACCCTTAACGTAGTTCTCGGGGATAATCAGCGTGACACAGAGAGTGACAAGGCTGACCCTTTGAAATACAAGTACAACTCATTTTTGCCAGCTGAGTGGACTGGAGCAACGTGAAATAAAGTGTCTTGCTCAAGGACACAACGCGTCGCCGGGAATCGAACTCACAACCTTACGATCATGAGCCGAATGCCCTAACCACTAAGCCACGCGCCCTCACATACATATATATATATATATATGTACTCACACTCACACACACACACATACATGCACACAGACACACACACACTCTTACACACATGTTTTATGTAGAAAAAATATTGGGGCAAGTTTGAAAATGCATCAAGTTTTATATATATATATATATATATATATAAAAATATATATATAAATAACAATTTTTATTATGTATATAATTATAAAAATATAATTATCGTTAAGGGCTACTGGAAATAACCATCACCACTGCTAGAAGTAGGTGTCAAATACTGACAATCCACTCTAAAATTTGTTTTCCATATTCAACCACAGGTATGAACGCAAAGGAATGTACAAGAAAATACATACGTGCTCGTTCCCTCATGTTCGTACCTGTGGTTGATTATAGAGAAGAAATTTTTGAGTGGATTATAGGTATTTGACATCTACTTCTAGCATTGGCAATGGTCATTTCCAGTATCCCTTAACTAAAATTATATTTTTATAATAAAAATTAATATTGACATCTACTTCTAGCATTGGCAATTGTCATTTCCAGTAGCCCTGAACTATAATTATATTTTTATAATTAGATAAAGAAAAAAATTAATGTTACCTATACAGTCATTTTATGTAATAGGCCACTGGTATAATCATTTTTATGATTATATCCTTATCATATAAATATATACGTGTGTGTGTATATATATATATATACATATGTATATAAATTATGAAAAAAAGGCTTAGAATTTCTGCTCATTCCCCCGATTTCAATTAATGTGTATCAGTGAAAATTTGTAGTGGTAGTCATCTTCTGACAGTATTATTTTTAACCATGCTGGAACTACTTGCAGCACCCTTAATTAGTAATTGGTATATATATATATATATCATCATCATCATCATCATCATCATCATCATCGTTTAACGTCTGTTCTCCATGCTAGCATGGGTTGGACGGTTCGACCGGGGATCTGGGAAGCCTGAAGGCTGCACCAGGCTCCAGTCTTATCTGGCAATGTTTCTACAGCTGGATGCCCTTCCTAATGCCAACCACTACATATATATATGTAATGCATGTATGTATCATCATCATCGTTTAACATCCATTTTCCATGCTGGCATGGGTTCGACAGTTTGACTGAGGATTGGCAAGCCAGTAGGCTGCACCAGGCGTCAATCTGATCTGGCAATGTTTCTGCAACTAGATGCCCTTCTTAATGCCAACCACTCTGAGAGTGTAGTGGGTGCTTTTTACATGCCACCGTATATATATGTGTGTGTGTGTGTGTGTGCGTCATGTGTAATTGAAACAGGTTTAACTTTTTGATTTAAGAGGGAAATCATTTTATTCCATGTATTTGTATGTATGAAAATAAAAATATAAAAAACACACATACATATATGCATTTACACACATGCTTTAAGTAGGAAAATACTGGGACAAGTTTGAAAATGCATCAAATATATATATATATATATATATATATATATATATATATATATATATATATATATATATATATCATGTGTAATTAAAACAGGTCTAACTTCTTGACATAAGAGGGAAATCGTTTTATTCTATGTATTTGTATGTATGAAAATATGTATGTATGTATGGTATGTATGTATGTATAAAGACATACATACATACACACACGCATATGTAAAATGAAAATATACAATTTAAAAATAACAAAGATTTTGATTTCTCTTATTAAGTAGGTTAAGATGGTTGAATGGAGACCAAGAAATTATTGATTTTTTTTCCCTCTTTGACTGAGTATAATACCACTTTTTGCAGAAAAATGGATCTAGTCAAATGAGCTGATTCAAACTATTCATTAATTGTCTTATTTTATCAACCTTGGAAAAATGGAAGCTGAATCTGAACTTGCTGAAGCAGTTAAATAAATTGAATTTGAGCCAATGAAAGAGCGTCTATGTGATTGTGCAACCAGCTAGAAATGGCAGCCAAATATTCCTTGTATTACATTTAACAAGCTTTAAAATGAAGAAGGAAACATTGAATAACGTCGTCCTAGATACACAATGCCTGAAAAAATTAAAGATAGGATGATCATGAGTTTGAATTTCCTTTTTTGTTTATCATAGGCTTTCGGAATTGAGGCTGACACAGGGCTAAACGCAATAATATTTAAAAGCATTATGAATATCAATTTCATCTGGGCTGTCTCAGCAGCATTGTAGTTCTCCCGCGGCAGTTGACTTTGCCATTCATCCTTCCAGGGTTGATAAATTAAGTACCAGTTACACACTGGGGTCGATGTAATTGTCTTAATCCCTTTGTCTGTCCTTGTTTGTCCCCTCTATGTTTGACTCCTTGGGGGCAATAAAGAAAAGAAGTATTTGCTTCTTAACAGCAAGTCATTGTGTACATAGATGAGAATTGAGCCCCTAGATTTATGATACTCCTGATAACTACCTAGTGTATACATACCTTGAAACAGCACTAGTTTCACTGACATTCATAACATAAAGTTATATGGCAAAATTATAAGTGTATCCTAATGTATTCTTGTCTTCAAATTGAAATAGAAGAATATATTATATTTTGTTAGTAATTGACATATATTACATTAATTACCTTAGGTTAAGATTTTGAATAGAATGCCTTCTGGTATATGATTTAATTCTCTGTATATGTGTGTATGTGTGTGTGTGTTCATACATGTGTGTGTATATGTGTGTGTGTTTGTGTATACATACGTACATATATTTTTATATATATATAATATAAATAATATATATATATATAATATATATATATATATATATATATATATATATATTATATATATATATGTATATATGCATATATACATATGTATATATATATACATACATCTACACGTATATATATATATATATATATACTTTATTTTAAGCAGCAGAAAATTCAACAAAATCTGTTACTCTGAGTTTCTCGTTGCCGTTCATCAGACAGTTTTTGCTAGAATGGAACTTATATATTAATTCAATCTATACTCTTACAAACGCTACACCTTTAAAAAGAAATGGACTTGTTTGATTGGCCCTTTAGAAAAAACGGTCAATCTTCGAGCGATAAACAAAAAGGTCAAAAATATATGTATATATATATAAAAAAACTTATAAAAATTATAAAAATTATAAAATCCGAGGAAAAAACCGAGGAAAAAACCTATTGCCGTTAATGAAGACAGTACAAATTAATGCATAGAAATTAAACCTGTTATAAATACTGCAATACATATTTATATTAAAATCCACATATATATATCAACATACACAAAAGGATGCGCGTAAACGCCATACATACATATACAGACGTATGAATATGAATCTAAATTATACACATAAAAGTATGTGTACATATATTCACGCAAACCGTCTCGCACGCAAGCTAAAATTCATCTATGTAGCAATTCTCATATACTGAGCAAGGAGGGGGAACGAAAGAAAGGGAAAGAGAGAAAAAGGAACGAAAGAGGGGTGGGGGGGAAACTTGTAGCGATGTTATTGACATCTATAGAGGCCAGTATACATACACAAGTTTGAATTGATACATATACATACCGTCGTGTGTATGCGTGCTTAAGCACAAGCATACTTTCACTTACACATACACAGATACGCATGCTTACAAATACATATGCTTTGCTATACATATACTTATATAAACATTCTAATTTTGACAACATTGCTTTTTTTTAAAAAAAACATTGCTTTTAAAAAATGGGTGCATTAATAAAAATATATACGAAAGACATATAAAATAAAATATAACATCCTATTTTGGGTCATTTATAAATAATCAAGGTAATATAAATAATCAAGGTAATCCTATGCAATACAATAACATGAAAACAAAGTTTGTAGGTTTTTCCTAATATATATGTAGAAACAATAAGACTTTGCTATAGATCCGTCGTAGCGCTCAAGAGTCAAAATCAAAATCAAAAATCAAAATACAAAATATATACTCTATCCATATGGTATATTTATATTCGACATTTTAAATTTAGCCGCGTGCCTACATAAGTTCATTAACTCACTTCTTTGATTCAAAGAATTATTGTCTTTGAATAAGATGTGCATTTTCTCTAATAAGCAAAGCTTGCACTTGAAATTATATTTGTAAGCTCCATGCCTGTATGGTGCCGCCCTGTCCAGAATGCTCCA
Source organism: Octopus sinensis (assembly GCF_006345805.1). NCBI lineage: Eukaryota > Metazoa > Mollusca > Cephalopoda > Octopoda > Octopodidae > Octopus > Octopus sinensis. The sequence goes on from NC_042998.1 coordinate 97,799,166, forward strand.
TGTCACGTTGAAAGGTGGGGCTTCCTTTTCTTTTAGTTCCCAGACATATTTTGCTAGGCTGGTTTTCTTCCTATTCTCTGGGTATTTAAAAGAATTCTTATGAGAATAAAATCTTGTTTTAAATGAATTTTCTGAAGCCCCTGTGTATGTCTTGTATTCCGATGAGCCTTCCACTTGCACCTTGGCTCTATAAACTACTCCTTTCACTAGACATTTCCCTTCTAACGGACAGGAGCTTTCGTTTTTGAAATTACATTTCTGAATGGGCTCGGCACCATGTCTAATCTCAATTAGCTTCCTATTATGTTGGCTAATGTAAGAGGCGAAATTTCTGCAACAAGAATAGCTAACCTTCAGGGTTCTTCTATTAAATATTCTGTAGAATTTATGACCCTGCTTAAAATGCTTAGAGACTAATCTCAAAAATTCCTTACCTATATTAGTCTTTACGGCCAAATTGAAAGCCGGGTTGAACCACAAAACTTTCCTGGTCCTAGTTCTTCGTGCAGCATTATTATTAGCATTAAGCTGGTTGAACTGGATCTTCTCCGAGAATCCACTATTCTTTAATGCGCTATCGTAATAAGGTGCAGCATTATGGAATGCTGCCTCGTCCGAAGAAATTGAAGATATTCTTCTACCTACATTGCTGACTAAGTTGCTAAGGATAACTGGTGGATGGTTCGAATCTTTGCTAATATACGATAGCTTTTCATTGGGCTTACGGAAAGGTTTAAATCTATCCGATCTTACATTAAAATTTACGTCTAAAAAATCTACACTATTCAGGTTAGTATCTATCGTAATCCGTAAGCCCATCCTTTGAAAGAAAGCTATAAGGTCCTTCCTAAGTCTATCTGATTCATGGCCGTTTAGATTATGCGTGGTTATAAGGCCGTCATCCCTATATAGACCTGCATCTATAAATGGGAATTCTATTTTTAGATTATGGAGAATAAAGGCTCCTATGAGCATACATAATTCAGCCCCGTCGTATGCCCCCATCGGTACATCGAAAAGAGAATCCTCAGTCTTCTTAATCCAGGTGGAATCCTCGAAAAACAGAAGCGATTTCCTCGCATGCATAATAATTTCAATTTCCGAGCTATCGATGTTGACATACTGCTTGGCGAAGTCCAATGCCCTTAGGAGCAACGTCCTAGATATCGACGGGTAAAAGTCAATAATGTCGAATTGTGTGAAACTACAATTATTCTTATAGCTAATACCTTTAAACCACTCTATAACTGACTTACTATTCTTCCAAATTCTCAAGTCTACTTCACTATCTAACTTAACTAAAATACGGTCCAAAATATTTTTGCTAATAATTCCTATCTCAGTTTTAGCCGGATTTATCAATCTACATTTGGGGTTTCTACTAAAATTGTCTTTATGGTCTTTCAGAGTAATAAAAGCTGGTCGTGGTGAAAGGTATTCAATCCTATCGCTAATCTTAAGATCGTTAGCTATTCCTCTTGCTTCTAAGTTCACCTCTTTGTATATATTCGTGTTGTCTTTTTTGTATGTGTCCGTGACACTATTCGAAATCAGGCGTTTATAAACGTCTTTATCAAGTGCATATAAGTTCCTTGTCTTGTCAGAATTAACGAAGATCTTATTCGAGTCGTTAATCTCCTTAATTTTTTCTCTCATGTTTTTTTGCAATTGGTTGGTAAATTTGCGGAATTTAATTTTCCTAATAATCTCGAACTCGAAGGCTTCTAATTCCGGAATCGGTGGCGGGTTTCTGGGAGATTTAAATCCATATTTGTTACCTTCTATTTTCTGTTTATTATCAAAGAAGAAGGCTTTCCATCTCAGTCTTCTAATAAACTCTTCCGTTTTCTCTATAAGACCTTTGATATATTGTTTCCGTGCAGGGATAGGTATATTTTTCTGAGAAAAATCCAGCGGGTAAAGTTCCATCTTTTTCAGCTGTTTGTTCTTCCTACTTGTGCAGAGTCGCTCAAACTTTTCCAAGGAGCGGGTTAGACCGGAGTAAACACATAAATGTGAAACAAGGTGGAAAAAAGAGTACTCAAATACCAGTGGTAGAGTAATATGCTTTATTTTAAGCAGCAGAAAATTCAACAAAATCTGTTACTCTGAGTTTCTCGTTGCCGTTCATCAGACAGTTTTTGCTAGAATGGAACTTATATGTTAATTCAATCTATATACTCTTACAAACGCTACACCTTTAAAAAGAAATGGACTTGTTTGATTGGCCCTTTAGAAAAAACGGTCAATCTTCGAGCGATAAACAAAAAGGTCAAAAATATATGTATATATATATAAAAAAACTTATAAAAATTATAAAAATTATAAAATCCGAGGAAAAAACCGAGGAAAAAACCTGTTGCCGTTAATGAAGACAGTACAAATTAATGCATAGAAATTAAACCTGTTATAAATACTGCAATACATATTTATATTAAAATCCACATATATATATATCAACATACACAAAAGGATGCGCGTAAACGCCATACATACATATACAGACGTATGAATATGAATCTAAATTATACACATAAAAGCATGTGTACATTTATTCACGCAAACCGTCTCGCACGCAAGCTAAAATTCATCTATGTAGCAATTCTCATATACTGAGCAAGGAGGGGGAACGAAAGAAAGGGAAAGAGAGAAAAAGGAACGAAAGAGGGGTGGGGTGGGGAAACTTGTAGCGATGTTATTGGCATCTATAGAGGCCAGTATACATACACAAGTTTGAATTGATACATATACATACCGTCGTGTGTATGCGTGCTTAAGCACAAGCATACTTTCACTTACACATACACAGATACGCATGCTTACAAATACATATGCTTTGCTATACATATACTTATATAAACATTCTAATTTTGACAACATTGCTTTTTTTTAAAAAAAACATTGCTTTTAAAAAATGGGTGCATTAATAAAAATATATACGAAAGACATATAAAATAAAATATAACATCCTATTTTGGGTCATTTATAAATAATCAAGGTAATATAAATAATCAAGGTAATCCTATGCAATACAATAACATGAAAACAAAGTTTGTAGGTTTTTCCTAATATATATGTAGAAACAATAAGACTTTGCTATAGATCCGTCGTAGCGCTCAAGAGTCAAAATCAAAATCAAAATCAAAATACAAAATATATACTCTATCCATATGGTATATTTATATTCGACATTTTAAATTTAGCCGCGTGCCTACATAAGTTCATTAACTCACTTCTTTGATTCAAAGAATTATTGTCTTTGAATAAGATGTGCATTTTCTCTAATAAGCAAAGCTTGCACTTGAAATTATATTTGTAAGCTCCATGCCTGTATGGTGCCGCCCTGTCCAGAATGCTCCATGTCACGTTGAAAGGTGGGGCTTCCTTTTCTTTTAGTTCCCAGACATATTTTGCTAGGCTGGTTTTCTTCCTAT
>NC_042998.1:97805099-97807599 GCF_006345805.1 Octopus sinensis
ATATATATATAATATGCATATATACATACGTATATGTACATATTTACATCTACACATGTATATATATATATATATATAATATATATATATATATATGCATATATTGGTACGTATATGTACATACTTATATCTACCCATATATATATACATATGTGGGCACAGGACGTTATGAAACATGTACAACAACAAAAATTCGAATACAAGTACATGGAATATGAACTATTTTTTCGGACAACAAAAGACACAAATGGAAAACAAGACAAATAACATAAAGAACGACCCTTCATCAGTTGTTGGCTGTTTTTCTACTCTTGTACTTTGAGTATTTAACAACAATATACACTTTTGATAAAACAGTTGCTCCCACAAAGCAAATTAAATAAAATTTGGGATTTTGCAGAGGGTCAAAATTGGTAACACAAACACGACATGATAAAAACTGGAAGGGCTGCTAAGCCTAAACGAGGTTGTGGGTAGCAAATGCATAAATCAAGCTTGGACAGGAAATCCATTTGTTTCTTTCATTGTTTAAAAAAATATTTCATATTCCATGTACTCATACTTCGTATTTTTTTGTTGTACATGTTTTGTGACATCCTGTGGTCACATATGCATATATATATACATGTAGATGTAAGTATGTACATATGCATATGTATATATGCATATATATATATATATTATTTATATTATTATATGATTGAATACCACGCATCCTCTTCCAAGTAAGTTTTATCTATATATAGTTGGAATTTGCAAAGATACAAAATGAAAGACGAAGGCAGGTGTGTAAACAAAACAGATGTATTAGTTTAACGCTTAGGAAAGACGAAGGCAGGTGTGTAAACAAAACAGATGTATTAGTTTAACGTTTAGGAAGTGAGAAAGTCTTTTACGTTTTGAGCCTATGCTCTTCAACAGAAATAAGCAGAGAGAGAAAATAAAAAAAAGGTTTAGTGGCTAGCGATCAATCATGGCAAATGTTGGACAGAGGTGGTCAGACAGGAGAGCTAGGAAGAAGGGGAGATAAAAAAAAGTAGTGGTGATCCCAAAACGAAGGTATGCATGTGTGTGTATGTGAGTGCGTGTATGTGTGTGTGTGGATAGGGGGCTTGTGACTTTTACATGTGCGTGTGTGCATGTGTAGGTGTGTGGATGATGGTGTGGGTGCTGGGAAGTGGTCAGTGCTTGTGTGTGCAGGGTAGTGTGGTGGTGTATGGTGTGGTATGGTGGTGTGTGGTGTGGTGGTGTATTGGTGTGTGGTGTGGTGATGTGTTGTGTGGTGGTGTGTGGTGTGGTAGTGTGTGGTGTGGTGTGGTGGTGTATGGTATGGTGGTGTTAGGGTGTGGGAGAGGCGAGGGTGGGGAAGCAAGGGTGAGGTGTGGGTTGGGGTGAGAGTGGGATAGGGTGGATATGTGGGAGTGGGGTGTGAGGGTGGTGGTTGGGTATGAGAGGAAGAGAGGAGAGGGGAGGGGGTTAGATGAAGAGGGGAGGAGAGTTTAGCCTATGTGGTGCAAAGAAGTGAAGAGAGAAGATTAATTCCTGTTCACTGCAAAGACAAGAGTCTGGACGGCCCCTGTCCAAGGACAATCCGAACACAGACAGGTGTTGTAAAGAATGACTGGTAGAACGGAAATGGCACGAGACCGGATGTCATTGCTGAGTCTGATGTCTTGGAGGTGTTCTGCGAACCAGTCAGCCAAGTGGCATCCCATTTGACTGATGTATGGAGAAGGACAGAGAGAGCAGGTGATGCAGTAGATCACATTGCTAGAAGTGCAGGTGCAGGAGTCAGTGATATGATAGGGTCAATGATGGGTGCCGGTGAGGATGGTGGTGTTGGAGAGGTAAGGGCAAGTGCAGCAGCATGGGTGGGAGCAGGGGATTGAGCCGGGTTGGGAGGTTGGTTTAGGGAAGAAACTGTGGACTAGAAGGTCACATAGGTTGTAGGCTCATTTGAAGGAGGGGAGGGGTTGGTTAAGGAAGATGTGTGAAGTGGAGTCGCTGGAAGGCTTGGAGAATGGTGCGTTGGAGAGGCTGGATGGAGAGGTGGTAGGTGAGGGAATATGGGAGATGGGTGTGGGAGAGAGAGCAGATGCATGGTCCATGGAAGTGCTCTGGCAAGGGTGGTGTGGGTAGTGGTGAGGAGATATCCACGTAGGATAAAGTTGTGAGCCATGAGTTGAGACTGAGTCTAAAAGTCATGGTTGTCACTGCAGAGCCTGCGCAGACAGAGGAATTGGGAATAGGGAATGGAGAGCTTAGTGTGCTTAGGGTGAGAGGAGGAGAAGTTGAGGTATGAGTGTGAGTTGTGTGTTTGTAGTGGATAGGGGTGGCGAGAGTGGAGTGATAAATGCTGACCAAAATGTCAAGAAAGGCGACAGAAGTGTCGGAAATAGGGCAGGATGGAAAGATTGGACAAAAGAGAGTGAGGTGGCACCGATACAGTTGTCAATATAACAACCATATAGTTCGGGATTGGGATCAATATATATATATA
>NC_042998.1:97812599-97822599 GCF_006345805.1 Octopus sinensis
ATCTAGCAAGGTTTCTACAGCTGGATGCCCTTCCTAATACCAACCACTTTGAGAATGTAGTGGGTGCTTTTTATGTGCCACCAGCATGGGGGCCAGTCAGGCAACACTGGCATTGTCCAATCTCAAATGGTGCTTTTTATGTGCCATATATATATATCATCATCATCATCATCATCATCATCGTTGTTTAACGTCCATTTTCCATGCTGGCATGGGTTGGACGGTTTGACTGAGGTTTGGAGAGCCAGTGGCAGCACCAGGCTCCAATCTGATCTAGATGCCCTTCCTAACGCCAACCACTCTGAGAGTGTAGTGGGTGCTTTTTACGTGCCACTGGCATAGTCAGGCGGGCCTGGCATCGATCATATCTATATCTATATCTTTCTATCTATCTATCTATCTATCTATCTATCTATCTATCTATCTATCTATCTATCTATCTATCTATCTCTCTCTCTCTATATATATATATAATGTGCAAGTGTATGTTTGTGTGAGTGAGTTCATGTTTTCCTTCTCTTGACATGTGTTTGCTGTTTGTGCAACAAAAGCATCACTGTTCTTTCTTGCTTGCAATCCACCTCAAAAACATGCCCAGGTTTCTTGACATATTGAATGATCTTTGTAAACAGAGGCACATCCATATAGTGTCATTTGATTCCAGTTCTCCACACAATTATGTTCAAACTGTTCATTGTTCAATAGATTGGGGAATTATAGTTTTGCTTGGAAACAGATGAAAGTTGGAACCAGAAAGGGTGTTTGGTTGTAGAAATTCTGTCCCAAGATATCTTGTCTGATCCATGCAAGCATGGAAAAGTAGACAGTAAATGATGATGATGATGATGATGATATATGTCGTATTGGAAATGCAGCTATGTTCTAAATTAATCAAGTTTTTTCTTTTGTTTCCTCATATCTGTGTATCAGACCTTTATAGTTTGTTTGAATAATAAAGTTCTTAAATTCCTCTTTATCAATGCTTCTAGCTTATCTCAAACTCATTTTTAGGATGTGAAATAGTTTTGGCTCCTCTGCTACCCTTTTTATAGTGAGTGGATTATGTTTAATCTTAGCACTATAAAAAGAGTAGCACAGAAAGAAAAAAAAAACCAACATCCTAAAGATAAGGCTGAGATAGACTAGAAATGTTGATAAACATGATTTTGAGTACTATAAGGGTCTGATATACATATATGTAATAAATTAATAAAGTGATTATATCAGAACACTGGCATATTTTCAACACAGCATGTCTAAAATAAAATCTGTTCCTCATATACTCAAATGCATGTATAAGCACACACACACACACACACATGCACGTGCTCACTCACACACACACACACACACACACATGTATACACATATTCATTCATACATGTATACACAAAGTGTCCAGAAGCTTAGCATATCTATATCTGTATGTATGTATTTATGTATGTATGTATGTATGTATCTCTGTTATTTTGGAAAGCAATGTCATGCAGAAGTAAACACTAGAGAAACTAAATAAGGAATTTAATTTTGATTTTTTAATCATAATCATTTCTTTTGTATCACTGTGGCTTTTAGATAAGTTATGAGTATCACAGTTTCTCAATTGGTAATGATTAGCATAAGATTTGTATGTATTTTTTTCATAAAAAGACTGGTGATTAATGAAAATGTGTTCTTGCTTTCTTAAAGCTTATATGTTAATTTTGGCTTCAAATTTTGGCACAAGGCCAGAAACGTCAGGGAAAGGAGGTAAGTGGATTACATTGATCCCAGTGTTCAACTGCTACAAAAGGATGAAAGGCAAAGTTGAGCCCAGCGGCATTTGAACTCAGAATGTAAAGCTGGAAGAAATGCTGCTAAGCATTTTCTCTGGTGCAGTAATGATTCTGTTTCCTTGCCACTTTAACTTATATGTTGGTTTCATATTTTGGTACGTGGCCAGCTCTTTCAAGGGAGGGGCTAAATCAATTCAATTAACCCCAGTGTTCAATTGTTACTTACTTTATTGACCCCAAAAGGATGAAAGGCAAAGTTAACTCCAGTGGCATTTGAACCCAGAATGTAAAGACGGATAAAATTCCACTAAGCATTTTCCTGACATGCTAACAATCCTACCAGCTTACCACCTTCGCCTTAACCCTTTCCTTACCATATTTATTTTGAGATGCTCTGTGTTTCTTTCAATTACTTTAAATATAACAAAGAATTTAGTAAAATAACTTAATTAGCTAGTGTTAGGAATATAAATTGTGACTAAGGTTTGGTGGAAGAGTTTAATTAAAAACTTATGGAAACAAGACATTTGTAAGGGAATGAAAACTAAAAACATTTTTATTCCCTTAGAAATTGCTCTTAACTGTGGTTTGGACTTTTTGACTGTTCCTTCAAGTATGTAAGGTGACCTGTTAAGGCTCACCTCTTTTGTGTTTAAATGTACATTAATTTTTATATGTAAAAAAATAATGTATATATGTATATGTATATATATATATACATACATATATATATGTATATATATATATTATATATATATATATATATATATATATATATATATGTATATATATATGTATGTATATGTATATATATATGTATGTATATGTATGTATATATATATACATATATATATATATAAATATATATATATATATATATACATACATATATATATGTATGTGTATATATATGTGTATATATATATATATATATATATATATATATATTATGTCAGGTCACTTTCAAGTGCTACTGGTAACATGTAACCCAGTACAACCTGTTGCATGGTCAGGTCATTGGTGACTAAACCGGCAACCCCACCAAGCTTGCTTGGTGAGGAGGGTGTTTATTGGACACCCTGCGGGATGAAAAACAAAACCCGTCAAAGGGTGGAGGAACTCTTGAGAGTCAACGACCATCCAATAAATGTCTTAAGGCTGTATCATGCGCGGAGACATAGAAATAATCGGACTGAATACCCGATTGCACGGTTAAACCATTGGGAGTGAAGGACTCCTAGCCTTTGTTAGGGCATCCTTCTAGGAGAAGGTAACTCAGGTAACTGGGATAACTCCGATATAAAACCTGCAGCTCAGTGGTTACCGATGATGTTGACTTGTTCTTCGTTTCGGATTATGGCTGCTGTTACTTAGTGAGTGGGATTGACTCAGTGCACAGCCTTTCCTCACTTTAAAACAAATCTTCTTGCACAGGCATTGCACGATAACAACATTGATTAAGCTTTGTGCAATGGCCATACTCGATACCGGGGGGCAGCCACCATATATATATATATATGTACATAAAAGTGTACATACACTGCTGTATTTTATATATAAAAAAATTTAAAAATGGGACAAGAACGCAAAATATCCAGACAGTTAGGTGACATAAAAAAGGGACAACAAAACATCCAGACAGATGATACAAGGAAAACAAGGATGGGTCATTCGGAGTTTTCTATCCTCAGTCAAGTTCCAGATTATCTTTGCAATTTTAGTTGGTTATAATCAAGATTGCATCAATCTAACCAGCCCCAAGGAAAAAATAAGTTAAGAACAGTAGATTCCTTGGAAGAAAGCAGTGAATGTACATGATGACAAGGATGGAAAAAAAACTGAGAAATGTTACACAAATACAAATGCAATTAACAGGACATAACAGGTGTCTTTCAACTATGGACAAATTAATTTAAGATGGCATGTGTGGAAGTAAAGCCTTACGGTAAGGGCATAAGATTTAACAGGCACAGGGAGGAATATAGATGTTGCATAGATGGTAGTCGATCCAAAAAAATAATGGTCAGGCTTGGCCGAACACTGGTCACATGGGGGAGAGAAGAGAGAGAGGTAGAAGCAGAGGGATAGAAGAATTAAGGAGGGGTGAGAAAAAAATGAAAGAGATGCAGTGAAGTGAAAGAAGGAAAGTGAGCTTGAAGAGAAGGCCAGGAAATGTGAGAGAAGGGGAATGAAAGAATGAAGAGTGGAATGAATGAAGTGTGAAAGGGCTGATAGAAAGAAGGAAACAATGAAAGAATACAAAGAATAATAGAGTTGTACAAAATTTAGATATAAATATGCTTACATATAAAAGACCAAAGTGTATGTACGCTGCTATATTTTATATATAAAAAATACAAAAATGGGACAAGAACGCAAAACATCCAGACAGTTTGGTGATACAAAAAAGGGACAACAAAACATCCAGACAGACGATACAAGGAAAATAAGGACAGGTCATTCGGAGTTTTCTATCCTCAGTTGAGTTCCAGATTATCTTTGCAATTTCGGTTGGTTATACTTGGGATGTTTTGTGGGAGTTTGGTGAGAGAGGTTGTCAGAGTTTGGCCAGAGAGGTTATCGAAGGGAGAGGCATCTTTGTTCCAAAATTTCAGTCTTGTAGGGCTTCGTGGTACACAATGTTTTTGGTTTTGCTGTTGGGTGCATAGATGAATAAATTTTCCATATTTCCAACTCTAGAGTATCTGACAAAGAGCTGTTCATCAGAAAAAGCAGGATTGGGACACACTTATTAAATACGTTCCGGAATCAAAAATTTATCTACTGTCATTGAAAAAGTTTAACTGGGAAAATGCAGAATTATCAGAGTTATGGGCATTCAAAGTGTAATCAAATTTAATTGAAAACCCTGCATGTATTGCCAGTATTTAGTTACTTGGAGATGTTGAAAAAATGTCTATTAATCCTATGTCTAAATTCATTACAGCAATATGTATATAACTGTTTAGGTACTGAAGTAGCATAGCGGAAGAATAATTGTTTGATTTAGTAAATATCAAACATAATGAATCAGAGATTTGCTTGAGATCACCATTGTTGCATTAGAGCAGCTTGTGAAGTAGAAGTACCCATTCATATTTTTACTCATCGTGGCATTTTAAAGGTTAACTTTATCAAGGCTATTTTATTAAAGCTAGTATATAAATGTAGTGTATATATAAGCACAAAAAAGTAAGTATATAAATGTATAAATGAAGTCTTTAAGGTTTAAGATTCAAATCAAGAAAGTGCAATAATAAGGTTTAGTGGTTCAAAACAGTGAGTAGTAAAATGCAGAATTAATTCTGCTGATCATGACAATCAAATATTGATCGCTTCGCTAAAAACTGACAATTGTAAGTGCAGGTGCTATGGGTTAATTTCCTTTGGGTGTTTAAATAAAATATATTAGTTATATGTAGTAGATAAAAGGATCCCTTCCAGGGGTTCTATTATCGAACCTGCTCATCAATAAAAAATGCACATTTGAAACAACTGTAGTGAACCACAATCCATCTGTTATTTGTTTATCTCTCCTCTAACTCAGAACCTACAATTTATTTGGATCTCGAGTCTATTGAGTGTGGTGCGATAGGTGCAGTGAGAGTATACCCATATGTGACCTTGATGACTCATGTATTCAGTTGGCCATTTGTGATTGTACAAACAACTGGGATACAAATCCATGTCCACTTTAGTAAGCACATACATATTTATTTGTCCTTAAATGTTGTTTGTACACAATAACATTATCACTGACCTGACCTTGATCCTTACACTATTTAAGTACTTGATTCTCTTGAATCTTTGAAATTATAATATATATATATATATATATATATATGCACACACACACACACCTTTTAGCTTTTATTTTTTTACTTGTTTCAGTCATTGAACTGCACCCGTGCTTGGGGGTGCCACCTTCAATGGTTTTGTTGTACAAAGCAACCCCAGTACCTATCTTTTAAGTCTTGTATTTATTCTAGTAATCTCTTTTGCTAAACTGTTTACTTATGAGGATGTAAATCAGTGTCAAGTAAAGTGGAGTGACAAATACTGATATGAAGACACACAAAAACATATATATTTATATGTGTATACTTATATATATATGTGTATATATCATCATCATCATCACCATGATTTAGCACCCGTTGTCTATGCTGGGATGACTTGGACGGTTTGACCAGTGCTGGCAAGCTGGAAGGCTGCACCAGGCCCCAGTTTGATTTGGCATGATTTCTATGGCTGGATGTCCTTCCTAATGCCAACCACTCTCAGAGTGTAATGGATGTTTTTACATGCCACTAGCATGGGTGCCATTTGCATGACACTGGTATCTGCCACAACTACAATTTTACTTGGTTTAATGGATCATCTTCTCAAGTACAACATAATGCCAAAGGTCTCGGTCATTGCCTTTGTGAGGTCTAACACTCAAAAGGAGCTTTTCATGTACCCTTAGTATTGGCCACATTGCCTCCATGATGCCCAATGCTTGAAAAGTACTTTTTAAGTGTCACCGGCACACACCACACACACACACACACACACTCATACACACACACATATAATAATAATAATAATAATAATAATAATAAGTAGCAACAAAAGAATGTAACTGCCATATCAGATAAATAGAGGAATATTTATACATGTTGTAATTCAGAACAGACAGTAAAAAGTTGTCATTATAGTACTTGGAATTTCGAATGTAGGAGTCAAGAGCTATGATACATTCTCGTCAGCTATTAATGGCAGCAGATGCTATAAAAAAACCGTTGAATAAAAGGGTAGGTACTATAATAGGTAGAAAATGAAAAAAAGAAAAAGGATAAAAAATGCACGCATCCATATTTTCAAAATACATAGATATAAACCTCAATATCATCATCATTGTCATCATCATTGTTTAACGTCTGCTTTCCATGCTTGCATGGGTTGGATGGTTTGACTGAGGACTGGCAAGCCAGATGGCTGCACCAGGCTCCAATCTGATCTGGCAGAGTTTCTGCAGGTGGATGCCCTTCCTAAGGCCAACCACTCCAAAAGTGTAGTGGGTGCTTTTTACATACCTCCAGCATGAGGGCTAGTCAGGCAGTACTGGTGACAGCCATACTCAAATGGTGTTTTTTATATGTCACCTGCACAGGATCCAGTCCAGCGGCACTGGCAACGGCCTTGCTTGAATGTTGTTTTTCATGAGTCACCAACACTGTATGTATATATATATATATATATATATATATGTGTGTGTGTGTGTGTGTGTGTGTGTGTGTGTGTGTGTGTGTGTGTGGTGTGTGTGTGTGTATATATCTCTACGTATATATGTATATATATATATATGTATATATATATATACACATATATGTATGTATATATATATGTGTGTGTGTGTGTGTATATATATAAATATATATTTATATATATACATACATATATATATATATATAAATATATATTTATATACACACACACATATATATATAAATATATACACACACACACACATATATACATACATATATGTATAAACATATATATACACACACATATATATATATATACGTATAGATATATATATAAATACACATATATATAAATATATATACATACAGTATATACAGTATATACATGTATATATATATGTGTATATATATGTATATATATATATATGTGTGTATATATAAGTATGTATATATATGCACGGGAATTCCTATGGGACAGCTTGCTGAGTGCCACAGACCGAGTCTGTGGATGGTGCAAAGTCCCTTCCAGACCTAGAATTACGTGGTGGTGGAATAGTGCAGTAGATAAAGCCATCTGTGAAAAGAGACGGGCCTGGAAAGCCTGGAAGGATGGGGGCAGCAGGGAACTGTACCAGATAGCCAAAAGGGAGGCTGGACGGCAGGTATACATAGCCAAAGATGTAGCAGAAAAGAAGAAGTTTGCCAATGTCCAGCGACGCGAGGATCAAAGAGCTGAAGTATTTCGGATTGCCAGACAGTGTGTCAGAGAAAATAGTGATGTTATAGGAGAGAAATGTGTCCGCATGGATGATGGGGCACTTGCTTTTACTGCTAGTGAAAAGAAAGAGCTTGGAGAAGCCATTATGAAAGACTGCTGAATGAGGAGAATGAATGGGAGGAGGAGAGCCTGCCAATGTTGACCCAGTAGAGGGACCAGCTACCCGAATAGACAGCTCCCTTGTAGATAAGGCAATTAAGGATATGAAACCAGGCAAAGCCCCTGGCCTATCAGGAATCACTGCTGAGATGCTTAAAACAGCTGGCTATGTGGGCTATACCATAGTCACCCGCATTGTAAACCAGGTAGTTCACAATGGAGTCATACCCAATGACTGGTGCAGCAGCACCATAGTCAACTGCTACAAGGGTAAGGGTGATGCTCTAGATAGAAATAACTACAGAGGTATCAAACTGTTGGACCAGGTGATGAAGGTCTCAGAGAAGGTCATAACCCATCTCATTAGGGAGAGAGTTTGTTTAGATGAAATGCAGTTCGGTTTTGTACCAGGTAGAAGCACCACTGACGCTATATTCCTGGTCCGACAACTGCAGGAGAAGTACCTAGCTAAGATAAACCCCTCTACATAGCTTTTGTAGACTTGGAGAAAGCCTTTGACAGGGTTCCCCGTTCCCTTATCTGGTGGTCGATGCGGAAACTGGAGATTGAAGAATGGCTAATAAGGGCTGTACAGGCTCTATACAGAGAGGCTGTCAGCAAGGTTAGGATTGGCAACGAATATAGTGAAGAATTCCGGGTAGAAGTAGGTGTGCACCAGGGCTCAGCCCTCAGTCCCCTTTTATTCATCATAGTCCTTCAGGCAATAACAGAGGAATTCAAAACGGGATGCCCCTGGGAGCTCCTCTATGCCGATGACCTAGCTCTCATAGCAGAATCACTACCGGAACTAGAAGAGAAATTTCGGGTGTGGAAGCAAGGATTGGAATCAAAGGGCCTTAGAATAAATGTAGCAAAGACCAAAGTATTAGTAAGCAGCAAGAGATACTCAGCACACACCCCCTCGGGTAGGTGGCTCTGCTCAATCTGTAGGAAAGGTACAGGTAGAAACTCCATAAGATGCACCCAATGTAAGTTATGGACACATAAGAGGTGCAGCAACATTAAAGGGAAATTAACAGATAAGATAGCTTTCATGTGCGGCAGATGCACAGGGACAATAGACACAACAGACACTCAGAAAACAGATTCCATCACACTCCAGGGAGAGAAACTAGAAGTAGTTGATAGTTTCCGCTACCTGGGTGACCAAGTTAGTAGCGAGGTGGATGCACAGAGAGTATCACCACTAGAATACGAATAGCCTGGGCAAAGTTCAGAAAGCTCCTACCCCTACTGGCAACAAAAGGTCTCTCCTCAGAGCGAAAGGTAGATTGTATGATGCATGTGTGCGAACTGCCATGCTTCACGGTAATGAAACATGGGCTGTGACTGCAGAGGACATGCGTAGACTTGAAAGAAATGAAGCTAGCATGATCCGCTGGATGTGTAGTGTCAGTGTGCACGCAAGACAGAGTGTAAGCATCCTGAGAGAAATGCTGGATATAAGAAGCATCAGATGTGGTGTGCAAGAGCGACGCTTGCGATGGTATGGTCATGTGCTGCGGATGGATGAAGAGAGATGTGTGAAGAAGTGCCACTCCCAAACAGTTGAAGGTATCAGGGGGAGAGGTAGACCCAGGAAGACATGGGATGAGGTAGTCAAGCATGACCTCAGAGCATTGGGCCTCACTGAGGCAATGGCGAAGGACCGAGATCTCTGGAGATATGCTGTGACTGCAAAGACCCGGGCTGCTTTCTGCAGCAATTCCACATACCCCCTACCCATTCAAAGTACCCCGGATCCCCAAAGTACCCCAGACCCCGTTGCCCCCGTGCCGCTGGCACGTTAAAAGCTCGAACCGATCGTGACCGATGCCGGACCCCCCGGCCCCTGTGCAGGTGGCACGTAAAAAGCACCCACTCCACTCACGGAGTGGTTGGCGTTAGGAAGGGCATCCAGCCGTAGAAACTCTGCCAGATCAGACTGGAGCCTGGAGCGGCCCCTGGCTTCCCAGACCCCGGTCGAACCGTCCAACCCGTGCTAGCGCGGAAAACGGACGTTAAACGATGATGATGATGATGATGATGATGATATGTACATATGTATATATATATATATATATATATGTACATAT
>NC_042998.1:97825099-97842599 GCF_006345805.1 Octopus sinensis
TCTTCTGACACAAGATCACCTTCTCCAATTCCCCGCTCAGTTCTCAAAAGAGGGTTTCTTTTTGTCTTGCAAGTACATGGGGACACTGTCAGTGCAGGTGCCACTTAAAAGCACCCAGTCCACACTGTAAAGTGGCTGGCATTTGGAAGGTCATCCAGCTGTAACAAACCGTACCAAAACTGACCTCACCTGTGCTTGTGCCACATAAAAAGCACTGAGTCCACTCTGCTGAGTGGTTGGTGTTAGGAAGGGCTATAAAAATCCTGCCAAAACAGTTACAGAAATCTGGTGCAGGCTTCTGCTTTGCCAGCTCTGGTGAAACCATCCCACTCATACCAGCATGGAAGGTGGATGTTAAACCAGTATACTCCGTTTGATGTGTAATGTTGGTGTGCATACATGCCAGAGTGTAAGCACTCTGAGAGAAAAGTTGGATGTAAGAAGCAGCAGATGTGGTGTGCAAGAGAGACGACTGCACTGGTGTGGTCATGTGCTGTGTATGGATGAGGACAGCTGTATGAAAAATGTCTCACCCTAACAGTGGAGGAAACTTGTGGAAGAGGTAAACCCAGGAAGACCTAGGATGAGGTGATGAAGCATGACCCTTGAACATTGGGCCTCACAGAGCCAATGATAAGCAACCAAGACCTTTGGCGATATACTGTGCTTGAGAAGATCTGGCAAGCCAAGTGAGACTGTAGCTGTGGCCTATGCCAGTGTTGCATAACCAGCCCATTTAAGAGTACCCTGCAATCATTGGGCAATATACTGTGCTTGAGAAGACCTGTTGAATCAAGTGAAATCATTGTCATGGCTGATGCCAGTACTGCTTGATTGGCATGTAAAAAGCACCATTCAAGCGTGGTCGATGCTAGTGTCACCTGACTGACTCCCATGCCAGTGGAACATAAAAGCTCTATTCAAGTATGGTTGATGCCAGTGCCACCTGACTGGCTCCTTTGCTAGTGGCATATAAAAAGCACTTACTACACTCTCGGAGTGGTTGGCATTAGGAAGGGCATCCAGCTGTAGAAACCTTGCCAGGTCAGATCGGTATCTGGTGCAGCCCCCTAGCTTTCCAGACCTCAGTCAAACTGTCCAATCCATGCCAGCATGGAAAACAGATGTTAAAAGATGCTGATGATGATTTGTGTACGTGTGTGTTTCTGTCTGTATGTGTGTGTGTATGTATATATATATAAAACCATATATAATATTCACATATTATGTGTGTATGTATATATATATATATTTGTAGCACTCTGTCAGTTACGACAATGAGGGTTCCAGTTGATCCAATCAACAGAACAGCCTGCTTGTGAAATTAACATGCCATTGACTGAGCACTCCACAGACATATGTTCCCTTAACGTAGTTCTCGGAGTATTCAGCGTGACACAGAGGGTGACAAGGCTGGCCCTTTGAAATGCAGGTACAACAGAAGCAGGAAGAAAGAGTGAGAGAAAGTTGTGGTGAAAGAGTACAGCAGGGTTCATCACCACCCTCTGTCAGAGCCTTGTGGAGCTTTAAGGTGTTTTCACCCAATAAACACTCACAGCACCTGGTCTGGGAATTGAAACTGCAACCTTGAGTCCACTGATCTAACCACTGGACCATTGTAGCTATATATATATTAAACTGTAGTCATGGCCATTCCCTGTGTCATGGCCAATGCCTGTGCTAGTGGTATGTAAAAATCACTCATTACACTTTCAGAGTGGTTGGCGTTAGGAAGGGCATCCAGCCATAGAAACTATGGCAAATCTGACTGGAACCTGGTGCAACTCTCTGGCTTACCAGTTCTATTCAAACTGCCTAACCCATGCCAGCATGGAAAACAGACGTTAAAGGATGATAATGATGATAACACACACACACACACACACACACACACACAGCAGGCTTCTTTCAGCTTCTGGTTATTACATCCACTCACAAAGCTTAGTGAGCCTGAGGTATAGTCTATAGTAGAAGAGACTTACCTAAGGTTCTGTGCAGCAGGACTGAACCCAATCATACATGGTTGGAAAGAAAGCTTTTTAACCACATGATCCTGCTTGTATATCTGTATATGCATGTGTGCATGTGTGTGTGTGTGTGTGCATGCATAAAGGCATGTGGCATAGTGGTTAGAATGTTGGGCTCATGATCATCAAGGTTGTGGTTTCAATTCCTGGGCCAGGCATTGTATTCTTGAACAAAGCACTATATTTCACATCACTCCACTGTTTTGTATTGTACTGAAATTGTGTTCAAGCCAAGTTTTGGTGCAGCTCTTTCTCTCTCTCGATTCCTCTAGCTGTCACGTCCTAGATCTTTTGTTGAGTCAATGGTGGGAAGGTTGAGAAAATATCTATTTTTACTCACATCTAGGCACTTAAAACAATTCATTAAAGAATGATACATACTACTAGTCATATCAATAAGGAAAATAAATGGTATATTCATATATACATATAGACATACGCGTGCGTGCACACACACACACACACACACACACACACACACACACACGCACGCACCATATTTTCTGACATATAAGTTGAATTTGTCTGACCAAATTTTACAGTTAAAATATGTGTGTCAAGATGACACCTGGGTGACTTTGTGGGACTAAAATTTCCATACAAAATGCTGCAGTATTTAGAAAGATAGTAATGATATTTGAATGCTTACACTATATACTATGTTGACTCATATGCTGGAAAATTACAGTATGTGTGTGTGTGTGTGTGGCATACAGCCATGGAAATCATGCCACAATAAACAACTGGAGTCTGGACTGCTTCCAGCTAGCCAGTTCCACGTCAAATCATCCAACCCATGCCAGCATGGAAAAACGGATGTTAAACAATGATGATGATATATGTATATACATTCAGGGTAGGCCAAAAGTCATGCAGCAAAATGTTTGACATTTATATTACATTATTATTTAAATTATTATTATTAAGGCCTCAAGTTGACAGAATCATTAACATGCCAAGCAAAATGCTTAGTGGCATTTCACTTGTCCTTACGTTCTGAGTTCAAATTCCGTCAAGGTCGACTTTCATCCTTTCAGGGTTGATAAATTAAGTACCAGTGAAACACTGGAGTCGATGCAATCAACTAGTCCCATCCCCCTAAATTTCAGGCCTTGTGCCTTTAGTAGAAAGAATTATTATTGTTGTTATTATTATTCATTTTGTTCAGCATGTGTGTATTTATCATAATTTTATTTATTTTATTCAATTTTAGAAAAATTGAAGCATGTCTTCAATTTCGGTGTGTTTAGAATTTATTTTGTGCATGACTTTTGGCCCATTCTATATATATATATATCATTCAAAATATAATAAATAATTTTAGGGTAATAAGAATTATAGAAAACTTTATTACCAGTGGCCTAGTGCAAAAAATTTAGTCAATAGACTATATATTATTCATATAAAATATAAAATATTGCGTACATTTGTACATGATAATCGTGTACACGATAATGTACATGATATTTTATATGAATAGTATATATATAT
The DNA here is from genome assembly GCF_006345805.1 of Octopus sinensis. NCBI lineage: Eukaryota > Metazoa > Mollusca > Cephalopoda > Octopoda > Octopodidae > Octopus > Octopus sinensis. Next base: position 97,828,618 of record NC_042998.1, read on the forward strand.
TTATATATATATATAAATGTGTGTATATATGTGTATGTATATATGCAGATGGGTGTGTGCGTAAATAGATAGATAGATAGATAGATAGATAGATAGATAGATAGATAGATAGATAGATAGATAGATAGATAGATAGATAGATAGATATAGATAGATAGGCGTATATATATATATATATAAGTAAAGAGAGGGAAAGAGAAAGAGAGGGACTGATTGAGTTATGTATATATGTGATTGTGTTTCTATGTCTGTCTCCATGTCTGTCCTACATTGACATCCCTAGAATAACAGTGTTTATGTCCTATAATCTATTTTACATGTACTTTTAGTGCTGATTCCCTTATGCATCTGCTACATATGAAATTTACTTTCTCCATTCTCCTGCCCCTGATTTCATTGCATCTCTTGAGCATCCACAGTTTACCCTTAGTACACTGTAAGTTCTGTCATTTTCCTTCTTTCCTACATACTAAAACTTTACTAAGTTTATTTTGAGGCCTCCTGTTTTTAGGTTTTGCCTTCATGTCTGGAATTTCTTTTCTAGTTCTACTGCAGAAGCAGCTATCAGCCATAAGATGTAGGTCATTAATGTATAAAATTTCTCACAGGCAGCTAATCTTAAGCTCCTCTCTTATGGCTCAGGAGACAATGGTAACTGGAACAAGGCTAGGGAGTGATTGGACCCCTACCTGCATGCTAAATTTGTTGCCAACTCTCAGTTTACATACTGCACATTGACTTACACAGCCTTCTTTACCATTCATCTATCCTTAACTATTCATCTATCCAGGGCTGGATTAAGACCTATAGAGGCCCTAAGCACTTAAAAGATTTTGGTGCCTCCATATATATATGTAATTCCAAATATAAACAATAATAAACCATAAAATAAATTATTTTTCAAAGTGAAACAAAACTAACAATAAGGCATAGGCGTGGCTGTGTGGTAAATAGCTTGCTTACCAACCACATGTTTCCGGGTTCAGTCCCACTGAGTGGCACCTTGAGTGTCTTCTACTATAGCCTCGGGCCGACCAAAGCCTTTTGAGTGGATTTGGTAGATGGGAACTGAAAGAAGCCCGTTGTAATATATATATATATATATATATATATATATATATATATATATATGTATGTATATATATATATATATATATATATTTATGTATATATGTGTGTGTGTGTTTGTGTGTCTGTGTTTGTCCCCCAACATTGCTTGACAACCGATGCTGGTATGTTTACATCCCCATAACTTAGCAATTCAGCAAAGAGACCGATAGAATAAGTACTAGGCTTACAAAGAATAAGTTCTGGGGTCGATCTGTTTGACTAAAGGCAGTGCTCCAGCATGGCCGCAGTCAATTGACTGAAACAAATAAATGAATAAAATGAAATGAATAAGATGGAAAGTAATACTTATTTTTCCATACTTCTTCTTTATATTTGAAAAATTTTCTCCTACTTTTTTTAATTGTAAAGACTTTGATCAGATCGTCACAACAACATCATGAATACTTTGAAATTATATTTCTAATCATATAAACCGCTTTGAATATTATTTTAGCAAGTTTAAAGTTCACCATTTCTGTGGTAGTGCTCTAATTCCCTTGATGCTCTAAGCACAAACTTATTTTGCTTAATGGTTTATCCAGGCTGGCCTACTCCTGCCAAAGGCCTTCTTCAGGATTATGAATACTAGTTACAGTAGCTCATTAGGTATTTCTCATCATTGTCTCACAAAGCAAAGGCTTTTGGTAGCATCTCTTCCAGGAACAAACTTGAACTGCATCTCATCTCAGCCTCTCCCTCAACAGTTGTGCAGTAACTCTTCCTGTGTATTTCAAAACTTGATCTGTCAACGTCTTAACTCTTTCTAGAGCATCTCTTTTTTCCTTGTAGCAAGTGTTAATGATACTACTATACTGGTCATAGGGTATAACACCTGTATTACCTGATTGACTAATTTATTACCATGTTACTTATTTTAATATTTAATTTATTACCTTGTGAATAGTTTAACCCTTTAGTGTTCGCATTATTCTGCCAAAATTAATGCTTATTCATCCACATTGTTTTGAACTAATCATGCATTATCTTGTAGCTATGAGATTTTGATGAGGTAGCTGTTAATTTTTAAAACGATATTGTAGTGTTGGTGTGAGAGACCAGATCTGGCCAGTTTGAACATAGAACAGGGAGAATACTTTTGGCAGGATATGGCCAGTTTAAATGCTAAAGGGTTAATCCTCTCAGTGAGTCTTTCTTATGGCCCAAATACTTTCTTTGCTTTCATATCTTTCTTCGCTCTGTCAGTCACACTGCTGTCAACTGGTATAACTGATCCCTCTGCTGGGTTTACTTAGGGTTGGCTATCACTTTCCCATGTATTCTTCTCATCCAACACCTCATTAAAATACTTCCATTCTTCTAAGGGCAAGAGTGATGATATCTTTTTATATACACATCTCTTTGCAACAGCATTCCAAATTTCTCCAAGTCTTGTAATTTGCACAACCTCATACCTCTGATCCTTGTATTGCAGATCATATGCACAATTCTTACTGTACCCTAGCTATTTGGTACCCTCTTTCTCCCATTTTTGCAAGCTTGTCTTTAAGGTTTTATGGCTCTATCTTGAGTATTGTTCCAGTAACACATCACCTTGCGTCAGGATGGAACCTTGCACTGGGTACAGATTTGGTATGTTACCTTCAGAAGCTTATCTACTAGAATTTTCCAGTTTTCCTCTGTGTTACAAGTCTTTATCTTCTCTTCAGTTCTGCCTTAGTGTTAAAATCTTTATTTCTCTCTTTCTCTTACTCTCAAGTACCTGAAAAGATATACTTTCCTTCCTTACAGTGTAAAACCTAATCCACTATTTGAACTATTTGTATTCCTTTTTGTTGATGCAGACCACCACTAGCTCTATTATTTTACTATATTAATAATAATCCTTTCTACTGTAGGTATAAGGACCTGAAACTTTGTGGGAGGTACTGGTTGATTACCTTGACTCTAGTGCCCCACTGGTACTTATTTTATTGACCCCCAAAAGGATGAAAGGAAAGCTGATTTTAGCAGAATTTGAACTCAGAATGTAAAGACAGGTGAAATGTCACTAAGCATTTGTTTAGTGTGCTAAAGATTTTGCCTGCTTGTTGCCTTTACTATATTAATAATACTGAAGTGCCAGAAAGTCGAATATGTTGGGTAAAAAAATAAAAAAACAGATAAATAAAATTCCAGAATCTCACAAATTTTGAGAAATCTTATGAAAAAAAAAATCAATGTAAATTTTGGCATCAAAAATTGGTGATACAAAGGTATTGTTTTTGAAGAAAGAATATTAATATAAATAATATAAATTGTGTTATATGTAAACAAACATAAGTTTGTTTTTGAAGCACTGAAATGTATTGTAGAACAAGTAGAAAGACATATTTCTTCAACACGTAAGTACTGGTAGAACAGCATATATAGGATTTTCTGCTCTGTAAGGATTTTATCCTATATATTCTGTTCTATCAGTACTTACGTGTTGAAAAAATATATCTTTCTACTTGTACTATAATATAAATTGTTTCGATTTGTACGAGAGGCTATTGACATATGTGAAACAAAACTTATGATTGAATACAGGTAGCAAATAAATAGTAAATTAACTGAAAACTTGTTGTGAAGGTAATATACACTTGCGTCGGAAATTAATTAGCACTTCTCAAATTTCTACATTTTCTTACATTTTCTTAATTTAATTAACTTATTATCAGAAATGAACTCGTTTTTAATCAAAAATTTATTAAAACATATCCCAGCACACCACATAATTGTTATTAATCGTGAAATTTAGTCAATATCTTGTTGCTCCTCCTTTGGCAGCAATGACAGCTGCTATGCGGGTTGGCATGCTGTCTATGAGTGCCTGCAGGTACTGTGCAGAGATGGCCCCTCATGCAGCAAGAAGTGCCCCAAACAGCTCGTGTCGGTTCTTGTATTGCTGCACATTCAAATCCCTACCCAATCGACTCCAGAGGTTCTCAATAGGGTTCAGGTCAGGTGACTGGCCAGCACGTACTCCTCGCCACCAAAGAGGTATCCCGTACTATCTCAACGTACTTTGCTGCGTTGATGTTGCCTTCGACGGCATAGAGCCGCCCAACACCACTGTAGCTGAACGCCCCTCACACCATCAGACCACCTCCACCATGCTTCATGGTGAGCAAATCAAGGGTGCTAATTAATTTCTGACGGTAGTGTAGTTCCAATATTGCTGAGATTTTATGAGCAGACATTCCTCTCCTACTCATATTTCAAAAACTTTATTACTATTGCCTTAGTTACTAATCAAATAAAATACCTGCATATCATAGCTATGGTATATATATATATATGTGTGTGTGTGTGTGTGTGACTAATGCCATAAAACTATTGTGATAAAACTAATTCTACATTATCGATAAAGTGAGCCATGCTAGACTTGGAGACGTCATGTTTAATGCATGCCCCATACTAAGTAGTAGTAGTAGCATCAGCAGCAGCAGCAGCTGTTGTTGTTGCAGTAGTTGTAGTATGGGGTACGCGCTGTAACAGTATGACTCTACATCCACCATCTGTTGGTGAATCCCTACTCTTGATGGATGACACCTTTGAACCACTCAGGCAACAACCCTCCAACCCATGGCTCTATTTTAGGTAGTTGTTGCTGGTAAGCATCTTACGGGCTCAAAGTGCAAATCCCACCTCAACCGCTTTTAGTTGCTTTTTATGACATGCAGAGGAAATGTCAGGTCCTGAAAGGATGAAAGGCAAAGTTGACCTTGGCAGAATTTGAACTCAGAACATAAACATGGAACAAATGCTGCTAAGCATTTTGCCTGGCATGCTAACAATTCTTTTCTACTCTAGGCACAAGGCCCAAAATTTTTGGGGAGGAGGCCAGTCGATTAGATCGACCCAGTATGCAACTAGTACTTAATTTATTGACCCTGAAAGAATGAAAGGCAAAATCAAACCTTGGTGGAATTTGAACTCAGAGTGTAAAGACAGATGAAATACTGCCCCGCATACTAATGTTTCTGCCAGCTCGCCGCCTTTATGATAATAATAACAAACTTATTATATACAATGATCTGGGGCACTACAAATCATCAGAAAAAGTAACCAAAAATGCATGAACAGGACAAACAATAATGCACAAGAAAGTACCAGTTGGATACTGGGTTCAGTGTAATTGACTTATCTTCTCCCCCAAAATTACTGGTCACTTTACAAAATTTGAAGCCATTGTTATTCTGGTAGGATAACCATTTGTTCTGGAACAGACCTAATGTTACCTTTGTGTTCTGTATAGCGTCAGTCATTCCTTCAATTAGATTTCAACACACTGTTGCGTCTCTCACAGACTTCGTTGGTAGCTGGCTTTTGATGCCTTAAACTACTCCATCATCGATGCTGACACTCGTGTCATTTGCAAGTGGTGGTCATTCCTTCTGGTGTTTGCTATATTGTCAGACATTCATGTGTATGTTGTAAAGCATGTATGTGTGTGTGCACGTGCACTCCACATGTGTGTTGTGTGTATGTGTGAGTGTGTTGTTGTATTATTCTTTTGTTTTCATTGTCTGTTTTTATTTTCTATTTATTTAATATTTTTATTTACTTATTTCTGTTTTTGTTGGTGATAGTATAAGAATGAGCTTGCATAGTTTGTGTGTGTATGTGTGTGTGTGTGTGTGTGTGTGTGTGTGTGTGTGTGTGTGTGTGTGTGTGTGTGTTTTGTGTCCAAACACAGATATGGTGTAGTTTGAGGCTATATGTGTTTGTGGTTTGTGTGTTTGTGTTTAGTGTATGTATGAGTAGTGATTGATTTTAGTTAACTTTACTTTTATTTGATCCTTATTCTTATATCACTGAAATAGTGGATGGTAGTCGTGAGATGGTTGCCACTTCATTCATTCTTTTTATTGACAATGTGTATGGGTTCATGATTGACTTCCTGTATGTATACTGTTTCTGTAAGCTGTCAGAGTGTCAGATCTTTCAAATGAAGGCAAAATTTTTTTTTTATTTCAGTATTGTTTATAGTGCCATTGTGTTTTTGTGTGTCATGCTGATAGAGTATGGATGTCTCTTACTTTTTGCTGTATTGATTCCAGTGTTTTTTTGTTCTTTTTCTTGTAATGCAGGCTGTTTCTTCTGCATAGACTGTGGAGATGTCCATATACTAATCTTTCCCATACCTCAAGTGGTACACTTCATACTTAGTTTTGTAGTTTATCTTTGGATTTGTTATGCACATTTAACAGTTGTTATTAGTGTAGAGGTTTTCTTTAAAAGAGTATAACTTCTATAATGATAAAAGTTAAATTCTGTCTGTCCGTTTGGGACCCCTGTATCTCAGCCTACATTTGCTCTACATAGACATATTATACTTTTTAGGAATCAGGATAATTCTGGGATTGAAAATCTGCCCTTCATTTCGATCTTAAACATCCAGCATTGAGATCTGATTTAAAAGCATTTGGGTTGCTACTTCTATCAGGTAAAGCTTGACTGGTTCACATCATCTTGGTGGTGTTTGTCAGATGACATCAGAGATCAAGGGGGAAATAAATGACATTTGCTTTATCAAGATAAGAACTTTGGAACAAATTGGCCAACAGCTGAAATTCAACTTGGGGCTAGAATAATAGAATGATTGCATTACAGAATTAATTCTTATCCATCCTTATCCTCTGATCAAACACCACTGGGGCATATAGTCATTTTAGACATATTATAGTCATGCTATTTAGCTCCCTTTAGTTTTAGTCCTCACGCCCAATTAGCCCACCACAGGAGCCAGCTTAAAAGTCCACATGGAGTGTTGCTTTTAAGCTAGTATATAATATAGGCTGAATAAATCTACCTGCTTTTTTCTTTTCTATTACTCAACTCTTGTTCTTCATTCATTATATTCTTCCTCTTCCCCATTCACTGTATTTGACACTCTTTCACTCACCTCATACTCTCTTGCAGCTTTTACACACCCACACTCATTGTCCTCTTGTCTCTACTCACTTCCATCAACTCTTCTGTGACACGAGTAACCATGAAGCTCTTCTACAGCAAGAAACAAGCTCTGTTTTGGTTCCTTTTTTAAAAATTTAATCTATCATTTTCTAGCATAAAGCCTCTTCTCTCTCTTCTGTAGCTCCACTCAGATGAAGGGGGTCCTAGTCTTACAAGATGCATGGTTACAAAATCAAAGGCACCCAGTACACTTTGTGAAGTGATTGGCATCAAGAAGAACATCCAGCTGTAGAAACCATACCAAAAACAGACATAGGAGCATTGTGCAGTTCTCAGATCAGTCAAATCCTATCAAACTGTCCAACCCGTACCAGTGTAGAAGATGGACATTAAAAGATGATGATGATGACAACGATGACGATGATGATGATGAGGATGAGGAGCAGGAGGAGGATTACTTTGATATTTTAATTTTCACTTCATGTAGTCCTAATCCAAATTTCTGAGCTAACTAACATCTGGGTGTAGAATTGATGAGCATCACTTCTTGGAATCTGTTACTGTCACATTATGAGACTGTTTCGTCTAGCTTGTTACAGAGTTAGCTCTGATATGGGATGGAAGTATTCCATTTATATTGTTATCAATGTTTGTCTTGAACTTTTTTTGGCTTCTCTATACACTCTGGTTTGATCTGAGTGATTTTATCCAGAGAACTGTATGTATAGGATGAAATCCTGTCCATGCCTTCTCATTTCACTGAATAGAGATATAAAGAATACATTTCTCATCAGCCATTCTAGATTTGCTGTCAGGATGTCAACTTTTAGCATCTGTTGTTATGAAAGAGTTCTGAGGCACAAGGAGCTTAGTGGCTATAGGTTTCATATAGTGAAAATGGAAAGGTTGTTCCATGTCTCTAATAGATTTTAGTCATAGTACATAGTACAGTATCAAGACAAGGTGGTTATTAGTTGGGCTGTTTGGATGAGTAGTCAACAGTCACCTTCATGCTCTTGTGAATGGAGTTTGCTATTTGCTGTATGCTTTAGCTTACATGTTTCTCTTCTTCTGGCTATCATCAAAACAATCCCACACTCAACCATGACTTGAGTTTGAGTTGGTAATAACAAATTTTGTTGTTACCATGCATTTTATTTTACTTTTGTTAAGGTTCTTATGTAGTCATGAGAAGGCATGCATAAACAAGCACACACACAAACACGCATGCGCGTGCACACACACACACACACACACTTTTGACTCTCACACTCTTGATCCAGCTGAACATCAAAGCTGTGACAATTGAAGGAAGAGAGTGCCACATTTATCTAACCCATAGGTATTAGCATTATTTATTATAAAGTGACCTTTACTCAATTTGTCATAACACTGGCATTGAATATGTAAACTTTCTACAGATACAACTATGCTATAAATTAGGTCACTATATCCTAGTAAATAGTGCCTCTGTTGGGTCATAAGCACTTCTTAGCCATTAATCTAGATTAGTCATAGTTAACCTTTATATCTGTCTAGAGGCCATAATACTGTCTTCCTCTTGTGTAAAATCCTTCAGTAGTACAACTCTTCAAAGACATACAATACATACATACATGCATGCATACATACATACATACATACATACATACATACATACATACATACATACATACATACATACACATACATACATACATACATACTTCTGTCTGTCTGTCTGCCTTTTAGCATTCACATTATTCTGTCAAAATACTGCTTTTTTATTGACATCTTGAATTAATCATTTATTTTCTTGTATTTCAGAGATTTTGATGAGTAACTGTTAATTTTTAGAATGATATTGTAGGGTTGGCATAAGAGGCCAGGTTTGACCAGTTTGAACATAAAACAACCAGAATACTTTGGCTGGATACAGCCAGTTTAAATGCTAAAGGGACATACATACATACATACATACATACATACATACATACATACATACATACATACATACATACATACATACATACATACATACATACATACATACATACATACATACATACATACATACCTCCCATGCTATAGTTAGAAAACTGAGAGTGTGGATATACAATTTATGAAAAGACAGAAGCCAGATTGGATGAGAAAAAGGAACCCACTCAAAGGGAGACATTAATAGCAATTGTGTCTCAGGGAACTGTCTTGGGGCTGTTGCTATTTGTGGCACCCTCTCAAACATGCCATCAGTTATACAGGCAGCCACTCTTACACAAGCAGTCAAGGCTCCTCTCGATGCTAATCTTCTACAGAAAGATTTAGATACCATATATAAACAGGCTGAAGGAAACAATATGCAATTTAATGCTGGAAAATCTCAACAAGATACTTTGGACCAAAAGGAGCAGAAATCCCAGAGCTAAATATAGTGAATTACCAAGATGGTGGTAACTTTTCCTGCTGTCGAAGATACCAGGCAAACTTACATTACCGCAAGAAACTTAAGCGGGGACAGCAATATCAAACTCCCTCATTCACTAAAAGCCAACTACAATGACTATTGTAAAGTTGACGGTACTGGTGGTGCCCTAGTATGGCCGTAACCTTGAGGCTAAAACGCATGTGTTAGTGTGTACAAATATAACAAAAAATTCCTAGTTAAGTAAAACTTTTATTATAAAGGGAAATAACTTTGCGAATGTTTTTATAGGTGCTCTCCCCTGATCAATTAAACTTTATTCCTATCAAATTTCAACTAAGATGCATGTATTTTTGGCATTTAGGATCTTTTTCGTTGTCTTGTCATCGTAGATAAGCTAAATTCAGTTTCATCTACATAATGCGACTTGTTATTACTTTGGTGTCTTTATAAGGGCTGACTCGTGCTACTTTTCTTTTTATTTGATTGCTCGAGAAAGCGCGCGCGCATGTATGTCTGTATGAGTGCATAAAAGAGAGAGAATTAGCGCGCGCGCGTATTGTATCTGTGTGGCTGCGTTTGCAAGGAAAAATGTGAGAAAGAGGTACTATAGAAAAGAGAAAGTATGAAATTAATGATAGCTTTTGTTGTGTGCGTGTGTGTATGTGTGTGTGTGTGTGGTGTGTGTGTGTGAGAGAGAGAGAGAGAGAGAGTATGGGAAATTAATGTAAATACGTATATGCGTACGTGCGTACGTACAAATGGTATATATGCCTGAAAGTAGATATGTATGTACATATGCACATACATATCTACTTACAGTCGTATGTGCATGCACATAGGTATATACTTATGTCGTACGTATGTCTATACGTAGGCATGCATGTCTTTACGTACATCACTATGCCCGTATGCACGTATGTATATACGTATGTACATGTTCGTAAGTACGCCTGTTCATGTGAATGTACGTGTTTCTTCACGTGAAAAAGCACGTATGTCTTTATGCACGTCTGCACATATGTATACATATGTACATATGCACGGACGTATTTAGTCACATTATATACATACGGCTGTTCGTATATATGTACGTATGTATCTAGTCTGTATATATATTTGTGTACGTCCGTATTATTGTATGTACGATTGCGCATACATATGTGCGTACGCATATATACCCAAACATGTAGTGGAAAGTTCGGCCACCCGCCCAATTCCAACTCCAAACCCCTACCCTATACACATAGCAACCCTAAATCAGGCTTGTATTCTTTTCTACTGTGGGTACAAGGCCCGAAACCTTTTGGGAAGTGGGGCCAGTCGATTAGATGAAAGGCAAAGTCAACCTCGGTGGAATTTGAACTCAGAACATAAAGACAGACGAAATACCTATTTCTTTACTACCCACAAGGGGCTAAACACAGAGGGGACAAACAAGGACAGACAAACGGATTAAGTCTATTATATCGACCCCAGTGCGTAACTGGTCCTTAATTTATCGAACCCGAAAGGATGAAAGGCAAAGTCGACCTCGGTGGAATTTGAACTCAGAACGTAGCAGCAGACGAAATACGGCTACGAATTTCGCCCGGCGTGCTAACGTTTCTGCCAGCTCGCCGCCTTACATCAAGTTTGTATTGTCTCACAACTGAATCAGACGTTTGTAAACATAAGAGGCATAACTCAAGATAACTTCCCTCAGTATTAGTTCAATGTAACATAGTGTATTGTGCCAAAAAGACTGCTTCAGTGGATAATAACGAAATATTCTTTTCTACTCTAGGCACAAGGCTCGAAGTTTTTGGAGAGGGGGTGCAGTCGATTAGTAGATCGACCCCAGTACGCAACTAGTACTTAGTTTATCGACCCAGAAAGGAGGAAAAGCAAAGTCGACCTCGGCGGAATTTGAACTCAGAACATAAAAAAATGTTTTCTCGGGACGCATACCGCAGTTTTGTGGCTTTCTACTGTATAGCCACGTTAATTAAGATATACATAATGGCTTTTTGAATTCAGCCGCTGATAAGGAACAGAGGTTGGAAGCGGTGAAATTGAGGAGGTACAGGATTACGTCTACTTAGGGCACAAAGTAAATATGCGCTGAGATATGGATACTGTAATCTCATAGAGAATAAGGGCAGGATGGAAGGCATTGAACTCAATAAAGGATGTATTCGTAACAAAGCTAGACAATGCCATACGTGCCAGACTCTTTAATAGCACCGTCCCACTTGCGCTATTGTATGCAAGTGAGACGTGGGCTACTAAAGAGAGGATAGAATATTAATTTGCTAAGATGCAGAGGCCCATGGAAGGATCCATGCTAGGATTATCATTACAAGAGCATATTCGAAATGAGATAATTCAAGAACGGAGCGGAGTGAACGATGTAATCGTACAGTACCGAAAGCACAAGTTCCGCTGGATCTGACGTGCCACGTGGTTCACAGACAAATGGTAGATCCAAGAGATTGGAAAAAGTCACTTTGAAGGCCTCCACGAAGATGGAAAGACGATTTAGTTAAGCAATTTGGGCGAAGATGGAAAAGAGTGACGCAATCAAGACTGAATTGGAAGCGCATTGTGACCAGCGGTGTATAACATCATGTATATATCACTGTATCGTTGTATGGACCATAGTCCATACAACGATACAGTGATATATATATATATATATATATATATATATATATATATATATATATATATACATATCCGTTATATCTTGGATATTTCAACTGCAAGACATCTAAGCCTATTTTTCCGTCCCCCTCTGGTCTCTCAACGCCTTATCTCTCTTGCCAACCCTTCTGTTTAGCGGGGGAGGCTTTTGCCTTTTTTTCTTCCCTTTCTTTTCTTGAATTGCAAGGAACCTCCTGAGTGTTGGTGGCGCGAGAAAGGCATCCAGTTTACTCTGTTAAATGGTTGGCATTAGAAAAGGCATCCAGCTGTAGAAGACATGCTAAAGGGGACATCGGAACACCACGCTGCCCCACGGCTCGCCGAGTCCTTCTAAGCAGTTCAACCCATGCCAGAATAAAAAATAGAAGTTAAATGTTGTCATTGTTTTTGTTGTTGTTGTTGTTGATGATGATGATGATGATGATGATGATGATGATGATGATGATGATGATGATGATTTGATGTAAGTTAATGTACACAGGATTTAAATGCGAGCTGCTACAAGTTTCATGCTTGTGATAGAACCTGCACAGCGTGCTGCATATTATCGGGCGGCCTTTCCGTCTCAAAATGTATTACAGCTGGCCACTGAGTAAAAGCGAGAAAGAGCTAGAAGAAAGCGAGAAAACACTAAATAAAGAAGAAAAGCATGTAGGTAGGAGTTGTGTCCCGTTGATTGGTTAAAACGAGAAATGTCAATAACTAGTTTAAATAATGTTAACGGATCAAGGGGACACAACTCTTACTTCCCTTACCTTGATTCTTTAACCACGCTTTCTTTTTTTATTCATATTTTCCCTTCGTTTAGTATTAACGGTCGGAAGAAAAAGTGTACTGAGTACAATAGTAGAGATTGATAATATTCATTTTGGTTGAATCAGTCTGTAGGTACTCTGTGTTTCACCTGTGGGTAGACAAGATCTTTAGGCAAGCTATATACTCTCCCCAACGCCGCCGGTAACGCTAGATCATTTGTGTGATGTGGGAAATATTCCATCAATGTTGCCACAAATGTTGGCATCAATTTTATAATCCACCCAAGACCGTGCTAATCCGCCCACTATAAAAAATCGAACTCAGGATACATAACAACAATACGCCACAACTACTTTAGCTGGTGCAGCTCTCTTTAATATCATACCAAAATACGTCAAAACGGAAACATATCCCATGAAATTCAAAAGTTCGCCGGGCAAATTTCTTCAAAAAATCCCGGACTAACCTCCTTCACCCGGATATTCTCCAACAATAATAACTCGTTCATAGAGTGGGCCATGGTGCCCCATATATGACTAAAAGAGTTCACCAGGTGGTGCTATTAAGTTTGATATGGTCTGGACCTATACTGGCCGAAACCTATCAAAGTTATTAAAAGTAATCATATATTTCTGTGATTTTGATACTATATACACGTTTGTAAGAGATGCTATCTCGAGACAAATACTGTAGTTTACCAAGCTTTCTCCGGTATATATGCATCAAGTATGATGCACAGAAGAGAAAACAAATGGCGTTTGAAATTTAAGACAGCTTTTTCGATAGAATTTTAATTATCTATTCATAAATTGCATCATAACATGTCGTCTACCATCTTCGGTTAAAATTTTAAACAGGTATGACGTCGAACAGGTGAGATTTCGTACATCGAACATGACGAATATGTTATGATGTAATCTATGAATGCATAAATGAAATTCTACCAAAACAGGTGTCGTAAACTTTAAACGCCAGTTGCGTTCACTTTATATCTACGTCTCACCTGGAACCAACAGCGGAGTCGACTCTACGGTTTAAATTGGATTTCGTACTTACATATCTACGGTATCCTGCCAACACTTAATTCCATATTGTGTACCTCGCTGTGAACTCTATGTTATCGTACCTA
>NC_042998.1:97852599-97860099 GCF_006345805.1 Octopus sinensis
AAATTTCGTGGGAGATGTCTAGGCAATTACATCAACCCGGAAAGGATGAAAGGTAAAGTCGACCTCGGCGGAATTTGAACTCAGAACGTAAAGACGGACGGAATGCTGCTGAACATTTTGCTCGGCATGCTAACGATTTTGCCAGCTCGCCGCCTTCAATAATAATAATAATAATAATAATAATAATAATAATAATAATGATGATGATGATGATAACAACAACAACAACAACAAAGACGGGCTACAGCAAATATTCTGCTCAATACCACAGATTTGCTTGCCAGTTGTTTGACCGTAACTAGTTGAGCATATCCCTTAGTGGCTGACGATATGCGCATCTCTGATCACGAGCAGAAGTACAGGGGGAGCGTCATAGCCATGTGTTGAGAGGAATTCTTTGGAGTTTGGATAATTCACCTTTGAAAACATGTGGTGTTTCGTTCAGCATCCTTAAACAACCCATATTCAGGGGTCCTTTGAGCGGGATGGGCTACTCAACCTGAATAAAATTCTAACTGGGCCCCACTTGCAAGGTTAAGCGCTATTTATTTTGATATGAGATCACCATGTGGCGCACATATGGTTGTGATGCATGTGTCTGGTGTACCCTTGTCCGACTTCGTATATTTTACCCCAGTGTCATTTTGATGGTATCCAGTGCTTTCTCACACAATAATAATAATAATAATAATAATAATAATAATAATAATAATAATAATCCTTTCTACTATAGGCACAAGACCTGAAATACTGGGGGCGAGGACTAGTCGATTACATCGACTCCAATGCTCGGCTGGTACTTAATTTATCGACCTCGGCAGAACATGAATTCAGAGCGTAAAGACAGACGAAGTGTTGCTAAACATTTTGCCTGGCGTGTTAACGATTCTGCCAACTCACTGCCTTACCTAACTTGAAATATCGAAAGATGAATGGATGGATGAAAAGATGAATGGATATGTAACAGATTAGATTCTTGACTAGATGGTCGGAGAAAGAAATTATAGATACAAGAGTAGCTGTCCTTTCAGATCATTTGATACAAAAATATAATCCATTGAGATACAAATATCTAAAGTTATCTGTAAACAGGTCAGTGAAAATGCTTTCATTGTTAATTAAAAGAAAGAAAGAATTATAAACCCGTATAAGCAAGAGTAATATAGCTTTGCGCTTTACCTATGGAGGCAATACATACGTAATACACACACACACACACACACATATATACATACATACATAACATACATACATACATACATAAATACATACACACACACAAACACACACACATATATATATACATATGTACACTTATACATGTACACACACATACATACACATACATACAAATGACATACATATATACATACGTACGTACGCAATTGCATACATACATATGGGTATGTGTGCGTATGTGCTTCACATACACCATACACAACATATACAGTCTTATGCACAAACACACAAAGACAGTTTCATGCGCATTGTGTGTGTGTATGTGTATGTGTTTGTGTATATGTGTGTGTATGAGTGTGTGTGTGTGTATGTTCCTATAGATGTACGCGAGTCTCTATAATGTTCTATCTGATTAACTCACATTATCAAGACCCTTCAAAACAAGATCGCTAAGTGTCGTATGATTAACCTCCATCTTTTGATACGCTTAAAATCAAATAGAAAATAACCGGAGTAAAATAGCAGAGTCGCTGGAAACGGCTTACACCAGTAATAAAAGATATATTACCAATTGCAATATATTTATCCTTTTGTATTCCTTTTTCATCATTGCTTAGTCATATCATAATTATATCCATAATCATCACCTCATCATCTCTTTTTCATTTCTTCGCCATCGTCCTACACAACAGTGCCATCATCAGCATTTAACTTCTACATTGATACCAGTCTTATTTGTCGATTCCTCTATTGATTTCATCGTTGCCAATACCGAATTTTTTTCTCATTGTTGCGTACACATATAAACGCATACAAACTTAATACATACATACATAATACATACATACATACATACATACATACATATACATACATACATACATACATACATACATACACACAAACACACACACATATATATATATACATATGTACACTTATACATGTACACACACATACATACACATACATACAAATGACATACATATATACATACGTACGTACGCAATTGCATACATACATATGGGTATGTGTGCGTATGTGCTTCACATACACCATACACAACATATACAGTCTTATGCACAAACACACAAAGACAGTTTCATGCGCATGTGTGTGTGTGTATGTGTATGTGTTTGTGTATATGTGTGTGTATGAGTGTGTGTGTGTGTATGTTCTATAGATGTACGCGAGTCTCTATAATGTTCTATCTGATTAACTCACATTATCAAGACCCTTCAAAACAAGATCGCTAAGTTGTCGTATGATTAACCTCCATCTTTTGATACGCTTAAAACAAATAGAAAATAACCGGAGTAAAATAGCAGAGTCGCTGGAAACGGCTTACACCAGTAATAAAAGATATATTACCAATTGCAATATATTTATCCTTTTGTATTCCTTTTTCATCATTGCTTAGTCATATCATAATTATATCCATAATCATCACCTCATCATCTCTTTTTCATTTCTTCGCCATCGTCCTACACAACAGTGCCATCATCAGCATTTAACTTCTACATTGATACCAGTCTTATTTGTCGATTCCTCTATTGATTTCATCGTTGCCAATACCGAATTTTTTTCTCATTGTTGCGTACACATAGAAACGCATAAACGCATACAAACTTAATACATACATACATACATACATACATACATACATACATACATACATACATACATACATACATACATACATACATACATACATGCATATATCTCACTCTGTGTGTGTGTGTAGACAGTTCTCAGATACATATACATAAGGATAGATAAAATTTGTGAAAGTGAAATGAAAGTAACTGGAATTTACTATGCCCAAGATTTAAATGTAATTGATGAGCTTTAAAGAGAGATGTTTCACTTCAATCAGTATGGATTTTTATTCAACATTGTAAAGCATTCATTGTGAATGGCGAATCGTATATGGTCTTTAGTGTTTTTATAGCGAAGTCAGACGTGGTCTGTATTTTTTAATAAACGAATTTCTTTTATTTATACGTGCTTGATCCACTGATAAAGTGGAAGGACTAGGAATTTGAGAGATTTGGTTATCAAAATGTTCACTGAATGATACTTTTCTAGTACTGGGATCTCCAATTTGTAGCTGACAACTCGTTAATCTCATTCTCAAAGTTAGTTTGCTTTGTACAGCGTAATTTTCACTGCATCCATTGCATTTAATGGTTAACATTAAATTTTTGATGAACAAGTGGTTTGTCACAGAAAAAACTTATCCCAATATAAATTTATATGATGTATCCTCAATAAGGTTGATACAAGTTCCGCAATTGGAGTGGCCACACTTTTTAACTGTTGGGATTGCATTTTGGTAGTTTTACGCTGATATGTAGATCTTTAGGGATTTTGGTTGTCTTTTTTGCATTTGATTATTTGGTATGATTCAAGTGCCTTTTTATTCTTGGCTCTTGGTTCTGTTTAGAGTCCGTTGGTTTGTAATGGATATCGGTTTTGATGTTTGTGTCAGTCTTTATGATCAAAATGCCTGAGAGATAGTTAGTTTTTGGCTATATTCCCTCGTAAAATGAAACGTTGTTCACTCACATACACACACAAGTTTATAATTCCAGCTTATAGCTCAGAATTTCACACCCTTTGTTTCATTCTTCAGACAGCCCCAGCAAATGGAACAAATTATTCACACAGTCTATTATTCACATTTGTCTGACGCATCATTTTTACAGTGTATCGCAATGGATTGGGATGAAGTAGACTGGCAGAAACTCTGAGTAACATGTAGAGTAAACTGTAACTATAACAACTTTACAATTCAATTTTTCTTTTTACTTTATACGTTGGACCGACGCTCATCTAAACCGGTTTACAAACACACTACGGTGCGCGCGCGCCAGTGTACCTGTGTCTGACTGTCTGTCTGTCTGTATGTATGTAAAGGCGCGTGGCTTAGTGGTTAGGATATTCAGCTCAAGATCATAAGGTCATGAGTTCGATTCCCGGCAGTGCGTTAAGTTCTTAACCAAGACGCTTTATGTCACGTTGTCCAGTCCGCTCAGCTGGCAAAAAATGAGAAGTGCCTGTAATTCAAAGGGCCAGTTTTGTCACAATTCTGCTAATCCAATGCAATAATAATAATAATAATAATAATAATAATAATAATAATAATAACAACAACAATAATAATAATAACAACAATAACAATAATAACAATAATAATAATAAAATAATAACAATAATAACAATAATAACAATAATAATAATAATAATAATAATATAATAACAATAATAATAATAATAATAATATAATAATAATAACAATAATAATAATAATAATAATAATAATAATAATAATAACAATAATAATATAATAATAATAATAATAATAATAATAATAATAACAATAATAATAATAATAATAATAATAATAATAATAATAACAATAATAATAATAATAATAATAATAATAATAACAATAATAACAATAATAATAATAATAATAATAATAATAATAATAATAATAACAATAATAATAATAATAACAATAATAATAATAATAATAATAATAATAATAATAACAACAACACAACAACAACATCATCATCATCATCATCATCATTCGTATATTGTTCACATGTGTTATCATAAACAGAAATTATAGTGAAGACGGCGTGGTATTGTGATGAGACTAATTAAAAATTCTATGCAGTAGAAGATTAAAAGCTTAAGTTTGAATAACTGGAAATAGTAAAAGACAAATCCGATGCCTATTTGTGAGAAAAATTTACAATAACAGCCACCACTCCACAAGTAGTTCCCACAATAATTATCTCGATTATCACCATTGCTGCAGCTGCTGCTACTACTACTACTACTACTACTACTACTACTACTACTACTACTACTACTACTACCACTACCACCACCATCATGCGCCGCCGCCGCCGCCACCACCACCACACCGACAATCATCGTTCATTATCACGAGAACCACGGTGAGGCCCATCGTTAACAAGGAGGAGGTCTCTACATCAGTGCGCCTCAAATTTTTTTCACTTAGCGCCCCACATTTTTTTACTAACATTTTTTGCAACTTCAGCTTTGCTTTACATGCACATACACATAATGGTTTCATATTTTGGCACAGGGTTAGTAATTTATGAGGAGGGACAAGTCAACTACATCGATCCCCAAATAGTCTAGAACTTATTTTATCGACCCCGAAAACAATGAAAGATAAAGTTGACCTCGGCAAGATTTGAACTTAGAACATATAGAGCCAAAAATGGACATGTATATCATATCAAAGAAAAGTAATTAATTCTAGGTTCGTGTTTGACGTGAGAGCAATATTGTCCACATTGAGAAGCACGTTCTATATGGTCATCCTAATCAAAGATAATACCATAAATTCAGACTTTGGCTGAGTATATTCATACCTTGCGACCTATCTATTTTGCCTGGTATTTTATCAGGTATATATAGATTTCTTCTTTAAAGTAAACCATCGACAGATATGCCTTCTGTAAACCAGTTTTCGCAGAGATGTTTACTGAGGATCCATATAATATTTCATTTATATTGCGATAGACTGTATTCACATTATTTTATATGCTTGTCTAAATGAAATATTGTTTCTTCTGTGCTTTTATGCATCTGTATTCTATGTATAAGAAAAAACATTATGTTTCTTTATATGTGATTAAATGTTCGAGATGTGATACATTAAGTGGATGACCTTAAATTTGTTGTTTGTTATACACACACCAAAGTTTATTATACACACACACATATATAAATAATATATATATTTAGAATAACACCTACGCAAATTTTATAAACAAAACATTCAAAAGAGATGTTTCATGAATTGAACAGTGACTACTACCATCCACAGCGGGTCATTTTCGGGGCAGCTGACCATTCAACATACTACTGTCATGGCACTCCCACATTCTTCTTCTTCTTCTTCTTCTCTTCTTCTTCTTCTTCGTCTTCCCTACCAAGAATTCACAACGACCTCGAACCCACAAGAGTAAACAAGAGAGACAGAGACAGGCAGAAACAAGGAAAATGCCACTTGTATTTGAACACTATGCAAATATTCTTTAAAAAAAAAACTTTTCTTTGAATTTTTTCCAAATTTAATTGTTTTCCATACTTACAGTTGAAACAGTCTCAATGACTGAAACCGGTACTGAAATGGGATCTTTTCATTTTGAAGGCCAGATTTTCCTAGTTAACTAAACAATTTGAAACTTCGTATACTGGTAGAATATGTATATACATGCATATATACATACATACATACATATATATATGCATATATACATACATATATATATATATGTACGTATGTGTGAAGGTGCATGGCTCCGTGGTTACAGCGGATCGTGAGGTTGTGAGTTCGAATCTCGGACCGGGTTGCGTGTTGTGTTCTTGAGCAAGACACTTTATTTTACGTTGCTCCAGTTCACTCAGCTGTAGAAATGAGTTGCGACGTCACTGGTGCTAAGTTGTATCGGCCTTTGTCTTTCCCTTGGATAGCACTGGTGGCGTGGAGAGGGGAGGCTGGTATGCATGGGTGACTGCTGGTCTTCCATAAACAACCTTACCTGGACTTGTGCCTGGGAGTGTAACTTTCTAGGTGTAATCCCATGGTCAGTCATGACCGAAGGGGGTCTCAAGATGTATGTATGTATGTATGTATGTATGTACGTACGTATGTATGTATGTATGTATGTATGTATGTATGTATGTATGTATGTATGTATGTATGTATGTATGTATGTATGTACGCGCGTTTTTAGTCGCATTTTACAAAGTAGAGAGAGTAAAAAGAGAGATACAGAGAGATTTAACCTATGAGGTGCAGAGTTAATGCATATACTAGGCTTGGTGGCAGGCAACGAATAAAAGAACGCTAATCATACATCGTTAGACAGAATCAGAAGGGGGGCAGTAATGAATATTTTTTCTTTTAAAAATTAGTATTCATTTCATCATTTTGTATAAGCACCAATAAAACAACAACAAACTGTTATAACTATATGAACACGCATAAATATTCCTCGCAACAACATCATGATACCATCGCATAAAAGTACTACGAACAGACATACATATGTATTTCCTTACTGCCCACAAGGGGCTAAACATAGAGGGGACAAACAAGGACAGACAAAGGGATTAAGTTGATTACATCAACCCCAGTGCGTAACTGGTACTTAAATTATCGACCCCGAAAGGATGAAAGGCAAAGCCGACCTCGGCAGAATTTGAACTCAGAACATAACGACAGACGAAATAACAGACATACATATGGAGAGTCCAAAAGGGTAC
>NC_042998.1:97865099-97895099 GCF_006345805.1 Octopus sinensis
TTTGCCTTTCTGTTATTTATTGGTAACGCTGTATTTTATCCCGTTTTTTTCTTCCTCGCTCGCATTGCCATAAAGTTTTATTAAAACTCACCATTTTGCTCACGCATCGCAATGCTTCAAACATCGCAATTGCTGACACATCGCAATACCTCAAACGGATTTTTAAACACTGAACCGTTAGCACGCCGGGCAAAATGCTTAGCGGCATTTCGTCAGTCTGTACGTTCTGAGTTCAAATTCCACCGAGGTCGACTCTGCCTCTCATCTTTTCGGGGTCGATAAAATAAGTACCAGCTAAATACTGGGGTCGATGTAATCGACTAGTTCCCTACTCCAAAATTTCAGGCCTTGTGCCTTTAGTAGAAAAGATTTTCAAACACTTACGTTGGTATTTTATTTTTGTTATCTACTCCCGGAGGATAATAGACAGAAACAAGTTTGGTGAGATTTAAATACAAAACAATGGCAGATGGATAATAAAAGAAGTTAAGCATCACGCAAAATAGTTTGTGGCACTTGGTTGCCTCCTTGCATGTTTTGAGTTCAAAATACTCCTACTTCCACTTTGTTTTTCATCGTTTGGATGTCAATAAAATTGGTATCAATCGATAATGAAAAAAAAATGTGGTCATTGTAACCGATTATACTCTAGACCAGGCATGAGCAACCTTTTTCTAGAAGTGGGCCGCATGAGATATGACCGATAATCTGGTGGGCCGCACTACTAAAAATATCCAAGGTAATTTTTCGCTTAAGTTTTCAGAAACTTGGGCTGCAGTTTGCCCTTAACTGGTCTGAACAGAGATGCTTCAATATCAGCACAATCCAATGACTGAAGCCTGTAAAAGAATGCAATGAAACTATTTCTAAAGCTTTTTGTGCCGCATTGTCTCTGTCTCCTCTTCTACTTACTTATTGTTTGATAATAAACATTTCGATAACAATTAACATTTCGATAAGAAACGTTTATTAGCGATCATTAAAGTTTCTATTTACAACCACTATCGAAACTTATAGCAGTATAAAACATTTCTACCAATGGCTTCTAGATGCTAAAAGGTTGGTCGTAGGTTTCTGAAGTCTATATACCTGCTAACAATTTACACCAACTCTTATTCAAGTGTTCACTTCATAAATGTTTAGAGGACGTGTTATTTATAACACACCGTATGGAACTGTAAAACTGCCAAATTCCTTTTTCAAACTCATATACCAGGAACCTATACTATTACAGTTAAGCATTTAAAGGTCTTTGAGAAAAAGTTGTGTAACTGCCATGAAAGGTATTACCGAACATGACTATAGTTCGTCTGACTGAGACTTTTAACAGTATCTAGATACATTTCTCTCAAATGTAGCAGATCAGCCGTCTACAAAAGACAACATCCAAAGCAGGACAACCTCTATCAATTATTGATTTACTAAATAGTGGTGCCACAGACAGAAAAAAAAACCCAACAAAAACATCGAATCAGTGCTTCATTAGTATTTATTTATCGATCGCAGAAATATGAACGGCAAAGATGACCTAGGCGGGATTTATCTGAGAATGAAAACAACAGGAACAAATACTACAAGGTATTGAGCTCATCCCACTTCCGATTCTGTCATACCACCGCCTTATATTGGGATAATAGTTTTCTACTAAAGGCACAAGGCCTAAAATTTGGTAGGAAGGAGCTCGACGGTTACATCAACTCCAGTGCTCGACTGGTACTTGTTTCACCGACCTCGAAATGAAGAAGAGTAAAATCGACCTCGGTGGTGTTTGACCCCAGAACGTAAAGCCGCAAGAAATGCAGCTAAACATTGTTGTCCGGCGTACTAACGATTCTTATTTCTTTATTGCTCACAAGGGGGCTAAACATAGAGGGGATAAACAAGGACAGGCAAACGGATTAAGTCGATTACATCGACCCCAGTGCGTAACTGGTACTTAATTTATCGACCCCGAAAGGATGAAAGGCAAAGTCGACCTCGGCGGAATTTGAACTCAGACCGTAACGGCAGACGAAATGCCGCTAAGTATTTCGCCCGGCGTGCTAACGATTCTGCCAGCTCATCACCTTTATATTGTGATAAAATAACACCAGTTAGATACTGTATTGAATTGAATTGATAAGATCCCTTTCTTCTCGAAGAAGAAAGCCAGAATTATTAAACAAACAATAAATCCTTAATGTAATATAAATTGAGAAGCACAACTAGATATAAACGTATAATGTTGCTTTTTATTGTTTAGCTTCTAGTCAACCTTGACTAAATACATCTATTCCACACCGTCTTTTAAGATTATGTCTAGAATTACATTATACAATGTGTCCTTCCCTTAAGACAATGGCGGTTTAGCTGTTATTTTTAATGCGTGAATAGATCATTTAGATGCTTTCTCATTTTTCTCGATACGTTCGTATTTATCGAAGCTTTATCGATTATTGGACATGAAAAAGCAATGTTAAAATGTTGAAATGTGTAGGTTGCTGCGAAATCAAACAATTTATTGTCTTGAGTCATGGTGCAGAAAGCTTGACACAGGCGTTGGGCATTTATTTTAGTACTTCATCAACCCGACACAAATTTACATGCACAAACACTCACACACACACACACACACACACACACACATGTATTGTGTGAATTGAACAAATGCGTCAAAAAGTACTTTGCATGTATAAAGCTACATCAATTTTGACATATTTCGCACCCACATGTAACAGTTACTTTTCTTATGCACGCTAAATTTAAGTAGTGAAAAATATACAATGTATAAATTTATTGCAAAACATCATCTGGATAGATAAACTGTAAAGATAGATACGATACATTCAATACACGGTCAATTTGATTACACAAATACAAGATCATACCAAACAAACACTAAAACGGCAAACACACACACACACACAACACACACACACACACACACACACACACACACACACACACACACACACACACACACACACACACATTTACTCAGCTGAAACCTTTGACTTAGTATAGTGGAAAAATCATTTCCGATAATGAACAAAGTAACCACCCCGACTCTAAGTAAATGCTTAAAATGTAGCTTCAAAACAATAATTATTTTATTTAGAATATTGAATATTTTAAAGATACTACTTTGGGATGTTGAATTGGCAGAATTGTTCGCATGCCGGATAAAATGCTTAGCGGCATTTCTTCCAGTTTTAAATTCTGAATTCAAGTTCTGCCAAGATCGACTTTGCCTTTCGTCCTTTCGGAGTTCGATAAAATAAATACTAGTCAGGAGCTGGGGTCAGTAAAATTGACTAGTCCCCGTCATCTTAATTTCAGGCCTTGTGCCCATAGAAGATAAGATTTTAAAGACGCAACAATAACAGCAGCAATGATTGTTTCAAGTTTAAGCACAAGAAGAGCAATTTTTGAAATTAGGAATTTAGTCGATTACATCAAGTCTAGTACTTGAGTGGTACTTCATTTTATCGATGCCGAAGAGATGAAAGGCAAAGATGATCTTAGTGGAATTTGAACTCAAAATGTAAAAAGCCGGAACAAATACTAAAAGATATTTTCAACATTATGACGATTCAGCAAATTCACCACCTTTGATAATAATGGTTTCAAATTTTAGCACAGAGCCAGGGATTTAAGTGGGGTGGTAAAGTAGATTACATCGATCTCAATGCTCAACTGATACTTATTTTATCGATCTCAAAAGGATGAAAGGTCAAGAGGACCTTAGCGGAATTTGAACTCAGAACGTAAAAAGGTGGGAGAAATGCCGCTAAGCGTTTTATCTGATGCACAAACGATTCTGCTAACCTGGCCATTTACCACCATAAATAATAATGGTTTCAAATTTTGGCGCAAGGCCAGCAAATTCAGGGGAGGGGATATGTCGATTACGTCGACCCCAGTGCTTAACTGGTACTTATCTTATCGACCCTGAGAGGATGAAAGGCAAAGTCGACCTCGGCAGCATTTGAACTTAGAACATGAAAACGGACGAAATGCTGCTAGGCATTTTGTCCGGCGGGCTAGCGATTCTGCCAGCTCACCGCCTTCACCATTAATAATAACGATTATCCTTTCCTTATTGCATGTGAATATTTTATTATATATATATGAGGCCCCAAGTACTCATTCATATATACAATACAAATATGTCATTCAAAAAGAGCTGAGAAATAATGTAAGAATAACATATATGTAAAAATTGTAGTGTGGGGCAAGGAGTTAACGCAGATTGAAGCTAGGTCAAAAATTTAGCACACACAACAAATATAGGCATTCCGCCCACAGAAGAGTGGGAGCCCCTATCTAACCAGGATCGAGGCTTTTTATAACTCCAACCACCTTCCTCTCCCATCACCTTCTATCAACTAGATTCGCCGAACTTGCCTGTCAGCATCTTCAGTTTTGGCCTGACTCCAATTTTTCTCCATCATCTCAGCAGGTCATCTTTAGTAGATAATAAATTTCTGGTGTGATTTTCAAAATTACAAAATTTTCCATTTCGTAAGTGTCTGTGCTTCTCTCTCTCTCTCTCTCTCTCTCTACTCTTTTCTGAAACACATCCTCACACAGGCAAACCGGTAAAGCATACAGGTACAGGCATAGCTGGTTAAGAAGCTTGATTTGAAACCACTTAGTTTTGGTTTCAGTTCCATCATACGGCACCTTGACCAAATATCTTCTACTATAACTGCGAGCTAATCAATGCCTGCATTGTGAATGAATTTAGTATGCGGAAATTGTGTGGAAACCCGTCGTATATGTGTGTGTGTGTGTGTGTGTGTGTGTGTGTGTGTGTGTGTGTGTGTGTGTGTGCGTGCGCGCGCGTGTTTGTGCGCGTGTGTGTGTGTGCGCGCTCTCGCGCTTGTGTATGTCTTTGTGTTCGTGGTTATTCTTCAGCTGCTTGACAATTATTGTTGCCTTGTTTACATCACCGTAAATAAGTGGTTCGGCAAAAGGGAACGAGAAAGTACAAGACCTAAAAGTAAGTACGGGGATCAGTTCAACGAAACCTTTTAAATCAGTACCCCAACATGGCCGCAGTCCAATGACTGAAATAAATAAAAGATAAAAGATATATTTTAAATTTCGCTACCTTGGGAAAGAATCAACACCTTATATTCATATACGCCATTTTTAATGCTTCGTCAGCTGGTTGGTCATTTCGGTTGTACACATATCCTGTATGTGGTATGTTCTCGTTATCTATTCAGTCATATTTTGGACACATTATAGGAACGTTTAAATCTCCACAATACTTGACGGGTATTGAGATGAAAGGCAAACTTAACCTCAATGGGATATTAACTGTAAAGAATCGTAACTAAATATTGGTTTCAAATTTTGGTACAAGGTCAGTAAGTTTGGGCGAGAGGTAAATGAATTACATCGACCCCGAAAGGACGAAAGGCGAAATTTGATCTCAGAAAGTGAAGACGGATGAAATACCTATTTCTTTACTACCCACTACGGGCTAAACACAGAGAGGACAAACAAGGACAGACAAATGGATTAAGTCGATTACATCGACCCCAGTGCGTAACTGGTACTTAATTTATCGACCCCGAAAGGATGAAAGGCAAAGTCGACCTCGGCGGAATTTGAACCCAGAACATAACGGCAGACGAAATACTGCTAAGCATTTCGCCCGGAATACTAACAATACTGCCAGCTCGCCGCCTTAATTGTAATTTTGGCAAAAGGCCAGCAACTTTGGGATTACATCAACCCCAGTGCTCAACTGGTACTTATTTTATCGACCCAGATCAGAAGAAAGGCAAAGTCAGCTTCGGCGTAATTTGAATCATAGCTAAATATTGTTAGAATTTTGTTCGACGCTCTAATTATTCAACCAATTCACCACCTACTCAACAATTAAGTGCTCGCTTTTCCAAACGAGCACTTAGAATCAAAAGATAACTGTTGAACTAATATGAAATCAAATTTTCTGTGAAGATAAATTGAAATGAATAGCTGAGTGAGAAATAGTGACACACGTCAACGAGATTTGCTTCTTGATTTTCGCTTTAACTGCGTGATGGAAGCACATTTAAGGCACACCAGCAAACGTTGCTATAGAAACATCTGTATGACAAACCAAATGACTGACCAGGTATTGGCTAGCGTTTGACAGCTCTCTTCTGTAAATCAGGTTAAGGGTTAATTGTATAGCAAAGTAGGTTTCCGGGAGAACTAGGATTCGTTCTATTAACAAGACAAACGACATTTGAAGTGTGTGAAGAATAATGAGTGTCATCAATTACTTTCCTTCCCATTTATAGAAATCCAATAATGTCATTATCATGACATGGCTGTAGAATCAGTTTTCTAGCAAGCAGGATCGTTGGCGCGAAGGGAAAAATACTCTACATTATATCTTCCAGTTTTTTATAAACAGAGTTCAAATCCCACCGAAGTCAATTTTGCTTATCAGCTCTCTGAGGTCAATAAAATGAAATACCAACCAAGTACAAGGGTCGGTAGTATCAACAAACCCTCTCCCATCAAAATTACTGGTATTATATTTAAATTTAGAAACTATGGATTTTTCGAACTGGTGAAGTCGTCAGAACATCAAGGCAAATTATTTGCAGTAAATCTGGTTATTTACATTGTGAGTTCGCATCTCATTCAAACCATCTTTATCGATAAAATAAAATACCAATGAAGTACTGGAGCCGATGTGATCGACTAACCCTTCGCCCTAAAATTGCCTTCACTGACAATTAAAACCTCATCTTTACATAAAAAATTTAACATTTATTTAGCTAATTCAATTATTACTTTACATTTCTGCATCGTTTCATCTACTATCTTTTTCGTGTTTCAGTCATTAGACTGCGGCCATGCTGGGTTATCGCCTTGAAGAATTTTAGTATTACTGTTTTTTAAGCCAGGTAATTATTCTATTGGTGTTTTTCGCCGAACTGCAAAGTTACGGGAACGTAAACTTATCACCACCGGTTGTCAAGCGATGGTGGAGGACACACACACACACACACACACACACACACACACACACACACACACACACATAAAGTAATGGGTAAAGACCCTTTTCGGTCACGAATGACCATGAGATTGCACTTAGAAAGCCCCGAGGCATAACTCCAGGCAAGATTGTTTATGGAAGACCAGTAGTTGCCCATGCATACCAGCCTCCCGTCTCCCCACCACCGATGTTATCCAAAGGAAAAGTAGAAGCCAATACAGTCTGACACCAGTGATGTCGCAACTCATTTCTACAACTGATTGAACTGGTATAACGTGAAATAAATTGGCTTGCTCAAGAACACAACACAGCTCGGTCCAGGAATCGAACTCACGACATCGTGTATAGATAGGTTTTTTTCAGTTTCTCAGCATCGTGTATATATAGGCTTTTTTCAGTTTCCGCCAACCAAATCCATTCAGACGGCATTCTCTGGGGCTATAGTAGAGGATACTTGCCCCAGATGTCCCGCAGTGGGACCAAACCAAGAACCAAGGTTGGGAAGCAAACTTCTTACTACGAGGCTACACCTGCGCCTTATATGGTTTTTGAATAATTAAATTCAATAGTTTAGATTAGATCGATCTGGAAATTATGATAAAGGCGATATAAACAAACTGAGAGTGCGATCTATGGACATTTCCGATTTTAGATATGGTAGATGGAGTCAGTTCATTGACGAGCAACTATCACATGCTATATTATCCAACACTTGAATTCTTAAGACGGCTACTATGTGATTTGAGAGAAATTTGACTGCTACTTCTAGAGGTCTAGGACTACGCAGAGACTTCCCTGTTTGCTCGTATTAATGACAGCATTCAAATGAAGAATCATTTCCCGTACTTAAAGAAGATGATGTTGTCATCAATAGCAAAGAAAAGAAAAAAGAAAAAGAAAAAACGCAAATAGAGTCAAGATAATCAGGCTGAAGAAAATTGGGTCTATACGAAAACTGAGTATATCTGCAATCAATTTAAGAATTTAGATATGTTTCCCGCCCACCAAAAAAATACAACTTTCATTTTCCATCAGGAACAATAAAACTAACTATGAAGAAAAATACAAAGAATTCGATTAAGCGAACAATCTATTTCATGGTGTATTCTTTTAACTTTATACCTTATCTGACTGACTTTAAAGTACCATACGCCAAAGAGTCTATTAACATCGATTTAATACAATAGATAGATTTTTCTATACTGACCAGGAGACAAAAAGGAATTCAAAGAGTACTTAAGCTTTTTTCTTGAAACTCAAATTAATATGGATCAAGATGAATAGTGACATTCTAAATTCTACAACATATATTACCATTTGTAGCTTCGTTGAACAAAAGGTACATTGTTAGGTCATTTTTACAGCGAAGAAAGAATACGTTCAATAATTCTCAAAAGAAGTCTTACAGCTTCTGTGAGGAATTACTGAATGTACTGGTCAATAAATAAAATGTCGTCTACAGTAATCAAAAATCATGAGTTCGTATATTGACTCTGGCAGTTTATTTTGCTCAGAATAAGGTTTACGTTTCCTGTTGCACTTATATGATAGCAGAAAAAAAAGTATGAGCGAGAAAGATTCAATATCTAATCATTGAAACTACTGGTTTGATCGTTTACAGAGTTGGGATAGAATACAACCCCCCCCCACACACACACACCGCAGTTGATATTGAAGTTGTGTTACTATTGACTGGAGACATATTGTGTTGAGTCAAAAATTTTGATAACTTGCTTTATTCAAGTTACAGCAAAAGCAGCCTAGCATTCAAAGTAGTGGCTATCCTCTCCGAAGTCACCTTTCTGTCAGTTCCTTTTCCCATGCTGATACCAGTTCTTGTCCTTCGAGTCGAAGAACTCTTTCACTGAAGCTTCCCCCTCCTCTTGATTGACGAAGCATCGTGAACGCAGGAAGTGAGGTATAGATCGGAACGAGTAATAATCTGAGATGAATATTTTTCTGCAATCCTAATGTGCATAGGCAGTGGTTAAGCAAAGGCCAGCTTCTGGAACCTGTCGCTAAACATGGATGTTTACAGTACATCGTGATGCACTGTATCCAGTGGAATTATGAGGGGATAATTCATTACGAGTTCGTTCCGAACGGTTGAACCATTGATGCCAACCTGTACTCCTAACAGCTGGAGCCATTGTGCGGCATAAATACCCGGCATTGTGTAACAGAAAGCAAGCTCTTCTTGCAGCAAGACAAAGCAAGACCTCATACCGCTCGAACGACCCGTAATAAATTCCAGGAACTTAAAGGAAACGAACTGACGTCATACCCAGTATACAGTCCGAACCTAGCTCCTTCGGGTTATTACTTGTCCCGATCCATGGTTCACTTACTGCATACGTGACGCTTCATCAACCAAGAGGAGGTGGAAGCTTCAGTGAAGGAATTCTTCGCCTCGAAGGGCAGGAACTGGTATCACCATGAAATCAAAGAACTGGCAGAAAGGTGTATCAGAAATGGTGTATCAGATGACCTCTACTTTGAATGCTAGGTTACTTTTGTTGTAACTCGACGAACAAAGCGAATAGGCTACCACCAGAATATTACAAAACTTTTGACTCAACACAGTATGATGGCGATGCTTTAACAAACTGAATTTACGAGACTTTATCTAGGTTTTAACTACTTTCCAAAAATTGCTGCTGTAACTGTGTTTACTTGTAGCAGTTGTGATTAGTTCAAACTCGGTCGTTTTATAACGAAACACCACGACTATAGACTATTGCACTTCAGTAAATTTCGAACAATGAATCAGCTGGATTAAAATGAAGACTAGAAAACACAAATGAAAATTTAGTAGAATGTTTACCAGTTTTGTATAAACCAATGACGTGCGCTAATGCGTGAAATCCAAGGCGTTCACCTGAGTATAATTTGAAAAACCTGTTATCTTTCATTTACACAGTACTAAAGGTGTGGTTTATATAGGAAATCAAAATCGATTAACATATTAATAAACTGAGTATGTTAGTAAAAGAAATGAGGGCATACAAATTCAGTATTGACGCAGCTGAAGGACAATTGATCAGTTATGAAAGGTAACTAACCTAGAATACATTTTTAAAAAGACGGTCTTCGTATTTCCCTTTCTGCTTACAAACAACTGTTTTTGATACGTTGAGTAAGTTCTTTTCAGATGAAAGGTTTATTAAAAAAAATTTAAATATTGAAAACGCCTCAAGTCGTTACGACCCCGCAACGTTAACTTCCTCATTTAAGTACATACACAAAATCTTCGCCTTGGGGCCGAAATTTGAGAGGAAGGGCTAGTCGATCACATCGACCCCAGTGCTCATCTGGTACTTATTTTGTCAATCCGGCATGCTAACGGCTCTTCAAGCCGCCACCTTACAACGACAACATAATAAAATAAATCATTGAACAGGCTTCTGATCAAAAGTACTCCAGCCGTGACTATCCTGATTGTTCCCTGTGTGAAGAGTATAAAAGACTACATTATCCAACACTACATTATTCGATGTGTTCTGTTCGAAGACGTGCAAATAATTTTGGTGTTCCAGGAAACGTTTAGCAAAAAACGTCTAGATTGCATGTTTCAAAAAATTTATTAGCTTTTTTTTTTTGTGCGTGTTAGTGCAACTAAGATTTTGTTGACGAAGAAAATTATGATAATGATGACGAATGTGTTGCTTCTGCTGCTGTTGATGGTGATGTTGAAAGAGATAAGTTAACCACGAAAACAGCAAAATGAACAAAAAGAGGATAGAAAAAAGATGCAGGACAAAAATGAATGTAAAAATAAAAACAAATACATTAAGAACTTGATTACTCCCCACACCCAACCACCATTCCTTACGTTTCTTGCAAGTGCTTTATAAATAACACCAAATATGAGGCCGGTAACTATTCAATACATTGATAAAATTATCATTAACTTTCTCATAGAAGTGGTTAAAATTCGTAGAAGTAAACACATAGCGACTAAATATTTGAATGGCATAGAAAGAAAGAAAGAAAGAGAGGCATGGAGAGGAATTATTGCTTACCAGCATTCAATTCCGCAAGGAGACATTCAATGGAGAAATAAAGAAAGGTTCATTCCAGTAAACTTTCCATTATTACTAAATTATTCTCTTCAATGAAATCCATTTCTTCTATTAACCTTACAGCGACGATAGACGTAAGTATTGATGAACCAACCAAGCTACATCTAAGTGATCTCTCGCCTTGCAAGAAATAGCAGATAAACAAATAACACACGGCCCCGCTTTAAAATAAAAGGAAAGGTCACATCAGGTATAAACAGTGAAAAAACACGGTGAGGTCGACAAAGTTGGAACGACTTGATCCTAAGTCTGGTCAATATTTGAAAGAAGCAACGCGGTAGTCTTTGTTTGCGAGAGACAGCAACGAATTCTCCTTCAAATTAAACCTTATAGTCTGAAAGAAGAATGATATACACAGTGAATTATAGCGCTCTTTTCATCAGCTCTGTGATATAGCCAGTGCCACACGTTTCTCTTACATACATACATACATACATACATACATACATACATACATCACTACAAATGATCACGATATCTGGAACAATTAAAATCTGCAAGACTTTCTTAAAATTTAAAGGATGATGAAGAAAACAAGATGCATTCCTTCACATCCTTGCTGCCAAGAAGGTGGCCAATCAAAATTAGCTCTAAATAAAAAAAAGAGAGCAGGAAAACATACACACACACACACATACACACACACACACACACACATTGTTGACTGCACCGTTCCAAAAAGATATATGCGTGTATCTCTTATGATAAAAGGCAGATTTTCTCTGCCTGTTCCCATGTTTCTTTTTAATACAATTCTACAATATAGAATTTCTTCAATTGGAATTTACCTATGATTTTTCCAAGTAGATTCGATTGGTTCATGGCATGTAAAGTTTTTTCAATTTGACCCCCAATTAAGCAAAAATTCGAGAAAACTCAATATTTTACGATTTGCCTCTCTCATTTCAAGTGTTTCACTCCTTCCATTACCACCACACTTTCTCCTACTTTCTCTTTGCAAGTGTACAACAATTAAAGTGAAAGTATTTATATAAGAGGGATGAGCCATTAATACTGGTCATCCTTTTTGCTAGAGGAAGATCCGCTATGGTCTTATATGCTACACCACTGGTTTTCAATTCATATTAATCAAATTAATATTCAATTTTTCACCCTTATTATGTGTGTGTGTGTGTATTAGCAATTCGTATAAAATTGCATCAATGACTTGAACTTGAATAAGTGGTTTCACATAAATGGAGATAAATTAAAAAGGTTTGTTATTATTATTAGTTTGACTATTGTAATCACGTTTGTTGGTTCCTCGTCAGGGAAACGTTGTTGTGTTTCATTTGTTAAATAATTGTAAACCGTAACCCTACCCTTTCGGAGAAGGGGCTTTGGTTATTGTTTAAAAATTGAATTGTGTCCCTGTTTGGGGAACTTCACAATATTTTCACCGTCTTTACGGGAGCATTTTTGTTAAAATGCCTTCGATAGAAGAAAGTCCAAAAATGAATTTCGCTGCAGCCGTACACTTCTATACAAGAGGGAGGACAAGATGCAATTGATCGAAATTGCAAGATACGGGCCTACAATTCCAGTCTGTTATATATTTTGAGTATTGTTATCACTAGCGATATCAAGATATAACTTTGTATTTTGTATATTTTATGTGTAGATGTATATATATAGATGTACATGTAATATGTACACATATATATATACACATATATACATGCATAATATATCTACCCATACACACATACACACACACACACACCACACACACACATTGTTGACTGCACCGTTCCAAAAAGATATATGCGTGTATCTCTTATGATAAAAGGCAGATTTTCTCTGCCTGTTCCCATGTTTCTTTTTAATACAATTCTACAATATAGAATTTCTTCAATTGGAATTTACCTATGATTTTTCCAAGTAGATTCGATTGGTTCATGGCATGTAAAGTTTTTTCAATTTGACCCCCAATTAAGCAAAAATTCGAGAAAACTCAATATTTTACGATTTGCCTCTCTCATTTCAAGTGTTTCACTCCTTCCATTACCACCACACTTTCTCCTACTTTCTCTTTGCAAGTGTACAACAATTAAAGTGAAAGTATTTATATAAGAGGGATGAGCCATTAATACTGGTCATCCTTTTTGCTAGAGGAAGATCCGCTATGGTCTTATATGCTACACCACTGGTTTTCAATTCATATTAATCAAATTAATATTCAATTTTTCACCCTTATTATGTGTGTGTGTGTGTATTAGCAATTCGTATAAAATTGCATCAATGACTTGAACTTGAATAAGTGGTTTCACATAAATGGAGATAAATTAAAAAGGTTTGTTATTATTATTAGTTTGACTATTGTAATCACGTTTGTTGGTTCCTCGTCAGGGAAACGTTGTTGTGTTTCATTTGTTAAATAATTGTAAACCGTAACCCTACCCTTTCGGAGAAGGGGCTTTGGTTATTGTTTAAAAATTGAATTGTGTCCCTGTTTGGGGAACTTCACAATATTTTCACCGTCTTTACGGGAGCATTTTTGTTAAAATGCCTTCGATAGAAGAAAGTCCAAAAATGAATTTCGCTGCAGCCGTACACTTCTATACAAGAGGGAGGACAAGATGCAATTGATCGAAATTGCAAGATACGGGCCTACAATTCCAGTCTGTTATATATTTTGAGTATTGTTATCACTAGCGATATCAAGATATAACTTTGTATTTTGTATATTTTATGTGTAGATGTATATATATAGATGTACATGTAATATGTACACATATATATATACACATATATACATGCATAATATATCTACCCATACACACATACACACACACACACACACACACATACATAGGGGCAGGTGTGGCTGTGTGGTAACAAACTACGTTCCAAACACATGGTCCTGGGTTCAGTCCCACTGTGTGGTGACTTGGCATGTGTCTTCTGCTGTAGCTTCAGACCAACAAAAGCCTTCTCAGTGGATTTTGTATATATACACAGGCATACATACATATATATACATGCATGTTCTATATTTTATAAATTACCCATATTTACTTATCCATGCTTCATTCCCCTCTTGCCTACATAGGGCATCCATTCTCTTTTAACACAGCATGAAGTTTTGTAACAGCACATCCGCTGCCGTTCGTGGAAAACGAAGAGACCCTATTCACCTGCGAACGTTTTACACCGCCTTCCACGACTATCAAATTCTTACAATTATGAGAACAATAACATGGCTCTTTTCAAGGCAACCTCGCATTCAATTCTTACACCATTCTACGAGGGGA
Organism: Octopus sinensis; assembly: GCF_006345805.1. Lineage (NCBI taxonomy): Eukaryota > Metazoa > Mollusca > Cephalopoda > Octopoda > Octopodidae > Octopus > Octopus sinensis. The sequence continues at coordinate 97,879,427 of NC_042998.1, forward strand.
TAGGAGCCCCTTTACACGGCTTTCTATACACTTACAAATACATTCATTCGCCGTAAACTTATATCAATATTTGCCTGAATAATCATCATAATTCAGTGCAATCATTAACAGTACTTTCAAGCAATTCAGCCCCAAGCATCGCCGGGCAGTTCTGCTAGTGTATATATAAATGTGTGTGTGTGCTAATCACTACTTAGGCTAAAAAGAATACACTTCATTAAAGAGGCACAATAAGATCGAAACGTCTGTTGTTCTTACCACTCAGCTTTAGAGACATGATTCACTCAATTACACTGACTATATTTTCAAAAACGTCGGTTGGCCGATATTATTGGAGTTATGCTTTCATGCTTGTTGTTTTGATTTTATAAAGGTCATTTTGTTCACTAATTGTAGAGTAATCTCAGTTAATCGAGGTTTTTCAACTTCTTATATATGTCAGTTATATCAGACTCTATATTTTGTGTATTAAGCATGCAAAGCATTCCCTAGAAGCATTTCTTTCCGCCGTATTGCTGATCGCCACAAGTGAACTTTGGCTGCAATCATGGGTTAGTCTGTTGAGAACTAACGTATGGGTAACAAAAATAGACAACGAACTTCTTAACCACATGGTTATGTAGTTAAGAAGCTCGAGTTGTAACCACGTGTTTCGGGCTCAGTCCCACAGCGTGGCACCTTGGGAAACTGTCTTCTACCATAATAGTCTCAGTCAGGCCGACTAATGTATGGATTATTCAGTAGAGAGGAACTGCGCGGAAGCCGATCGTACATATATATATGTGTGCGTGTGTACATACATAAGTGTGTGTGTGTGTTTTTTTTTTCCCGAGTTTGACAACCGGTGTTGGTTTGTTTACGTCCCCGTACTTTAGCAGTTAGGCAAAAAAAAAAGGATGAAATAAGTATCAGACTTTTAAAAAGATGATGACAACCTCACAGAACTGAATATTTTTTTCGTTACTACTTTGTCAGGTTAATGTTCTAACTTCCAGGTTTGGTTAATTTTCTAAAAAATGAGGAACTATAACTGAAGTTCACAGATACGGTTAAGGTAAGACACAAGTTTATTTCTCAACAGCCACACTTTGGTTACGAGCTAGGAGTAAAGAAGGCACTTACTTAATCAGTAATGCCAGGACTTTTCACAAACGTCATACACATACTCATTTGAACACGTGTTCTACTAGTCTGCTATGTTGGGTATTTTTGTAGAGTAACTAATTCAATTGGAAATACTAAAGTCATGATCATTTAAGCACTTTATATAATTCAATGTTAAATGTTTCAATGAAAGTCAATGATGAACGAGCGGCTGTCGAAGAAAAAGCTATAAATTTTGCTATAGCTCCTCGTATTTTTGGAAACTGTTTAGGGCGGTTTGAAGAAAACGGGAGATTTATAAACTTTTGACAAAAATGTATTAACGTTTACTGAAAAAAAAAGAACATGGCAATTAAGCTTAACCCCTCTTTATATAAATATTATCAATGTTGTTATATATTGATTTCAAATTTTGACACAAGGCCAGCAAGTTCAAAGGAGGTTGTAAGTCGCTTACAATGACCCTAGTGTTCAACTGGTACTTATTTTATCGAGCTGGAAAAGTTGACCTCGGTGGCATATGAACTCAGACCGTAACAACAGACGAAATGCCGTTAAGCATCTTATTGTTGCTAATATATTAACTTTTTTGTGTTCATTTATTTTTCTTTATAATAATTCAGTTTATTCATATAACATACAAAAAGTTAATTTCGGAGATATTTTTCAGTCTGGTGAAGAGCATTTCTTAAAACGTTAGGATTCTCATCTCTCTGAGGCATACAAAACTTATCTAAATATACCGTCTTCACTAAATACCTTTTGATGAGCCGTTTCCGCTAGTTTCTTCGAGCTACGTTTTCACTTAAAATAAGGTTCATTAGTCCCAAAATTATCTAAGGATATTATTTACCTTACTGAATCACAAAACTCATCACCGGAGTCTGTATAAATCCTCCTAAGATTTTCTATCCTTTGATGCCCCATTAGGTACTTTTATGCCAGAGAGAAAGTATTAAAATATGCATAAATAAATCTATTACATCTATCACCTTATTTTCTGTCATTTATAGTGCTTTGACATGCCTCCCGTACCCACATATCTCACGCACCTCCGCTTGTATGTATGTATACAAATAAATAAATAAATATATATATATATATATATATATATATATATATATATATTATATATATATATATATATATATATACACACACAAACACGTACATTTATAGCTAAGGTCTTCAATATTTTTCGGAGACTATTCCTGTCACAAAAAAAATTCATATATTGTTGAGGGAACATGAAACATGAGTGTAACTTGCTTTTGTAAATTTGTCATGACCTATTCAATATTATTAGGTATTGCTGTTGAAGGAGTTTGCTTTTTTTTTGTTGCTATATTTTATATTGTTTGAGTTTGGTATGTATGGGTTTCTTCCTTATTGTAGGGCTGCTCTAATTTCTCAATTCGCGAGTTTTATCCAATGACAAAATTATATTTTCTACTTTAATCTGTTCTTTGGATTATTGTTTAATTATGGAATTAGCGGCAGAAATTGAAGGAAAGCGAACAAAATGATTTATATTGTTTAGTTTTGTTCCGTATATTTTAAACTCGCTTTCCAAAGAAGTTGACATTGCTCTGCATACCTTTGGTTAATCGACAAAATAAAGGCCAACCAAGTTTAGAGTCGATAAAATAAACACCAACCATGTATTCTATTTGATTGTTTGAACTTCATCTAACCGTTATAAATGTGTGGCCTTTGTGCCAATGCGAGAAATGATAATCTTAATGGTTTCAAATTTTGGCACTAGGTCAACAATTTTAGAAGAGGAGTTAAGTCGATTACATCAAACCCCAGTGCTCATCTGGTATTCATTTTATCGACCTTGAAAGGATGAAAGGTGAAGTAAACCTCGGTGGAATTTAAACTCGAAACGTTAAGGGTCGCAAGAACTGCTTCTAAGAATTTATCCCGATACGTTAACGATTCGGCCATTTCGCTGTCTTAGAAATAATAATCATAACATTTTCAAATTTTCGAACCAGGCCAAAAATTTTGAGAAGAAGGGAAAATCGATGGCACTTTATTTCATCAATCCTGAAAGGATGAAGGTCAAAGTCGATCTTAGTAGGATTGGACTCAAATCGAAAATTGTCAGAAGAAATGCTGCTAAGCAGTTTTCTTGAGACGCCAACAACTCCGTTAACACATCGCCTTAGAAATAATAACCATAATAATTGTTTCTAAAATGAGCACAAGGCCAGAAATCAGGGGATGTCAGCATCAGTATTTGATTGGTACTTATTTTATTTGACCCTGGAGAGATGAAAGGCAGAGTTTTCCGGGGCAGAAATTAATCAAAACGGAGAAGACTATGATTGAATACCGAAAGGTATGTTGTCTGACATTTTCACGATGTTGCCAGTCAACCATCTTGTATAATAATTTTGTATAACCAAAGATTTGTGGGATGGGTCTGGACCATTAGATCGCCACATGTTCTTCACTGATACTTATTTTATTGATCCTGAAAGGATGAAAGATAATGTTGATCTCGGTGAAATCACCGTTGAATTCAGAATTTAAGGAGCCGTAAATAAATACGGTAAGGTATTTTTTGTCTGACACTCTACTAATTCTATCAAACCACCGCTATAAATAATCCTTTCTACCATAGGTTCAAGGCTTGAAATTTTATGGGGAGAGGATTAGTCGATTACATCGACCCCAGTGCCTATTTTAATCGGTACCTATTTTAATCGACTCCGAAAGGGTGAAAGGCAAAAATCGACCTCAGCGAAATTTGAACTCAGAAGAGCTAACGATTCTTTTCTATTTTAGGTACAATGCCTGAAATTTGTGGGGAGGGGCCAGTCGATTAGATCGACCCCAGGACGCAATTGGTACTTAATTTATCGACCCTGAAGGGATGAAAGGCAAAGTCGATCTTGGTGGAGTTTGAACTCAGAACGTAGTGACAAATGAAATACAGCTAAGCATTTTGCCCGGCGTGCTAACGTTTCTGCCAGCTCGCTACCCCCACCGATCTAAATCATAACCATAACTGTTTTCAATATTGGTTTCAAATTTCGGTACAATATCAGTAATTTCTGGCCGAGGTTAAGCCAATTACATCAACCCCATGGAATTTATTTTATCGACCCGAAAGAAAGAAAGGTAAGGTTGATCGCAGCGGAATTTGAACTCAGAACATGAAGACGGACGGAATGCCGCTAAGTATCTTGCCCGGCGTGCTAACAATTTCGCCTGCTCGCTGCGTTTTAAATAATTATCATAATTGTTTTTAATATTAATAAGGTGGCAAATTAGCTGAATCATTAGCACATCAAACAAAATGCTTAGCGGCATTTTGTTTGTCTTTACGTTCTGAGTTCAAGTTCCGCCGATATTGACTTTGTCTTTCGTCCATTTAGGGTCGATAAAATAATTACCAATTGAGCACTGGGATCGCTGTAATCGCGTAGCCTGTTTTCTTGAAATTACTTGTTTTGTGCCAAAATTTGAAACCAGTGTTAGGTGGCAAGCTAGCGGAATCTTTAACATGCCGGACAAAATGTTGAGCGGAATTTCGTAAAATGTTGAACGGTGTCTTTTAAAACGTTCTGAGTTCAAATTCCTTCGAGGTCGATTTTATCTTTCATCTTTTAGGGGTCGATAAAATAAGTACCAGCGGGTGAAACTGTTGACAATTAGATAAACATCGAAAAGAGATTTTCACATTCTTCTTAAGTGATAACTAGAATTATCGGAATGCCGCTTTTATAAAAGACTCCTTACATGGTGTTAGAGGGAAGCGAGAAAAAAGAAAAACAGCTCTTCGCATAAAGAGAAAGCATTCCATCTTGAACTTGAAAATAATAGCATTAGTCTTTCAGGGAAATTTAGCGTAACAGCTATCGAAACAATTTTTCTTGTCACTTATAGTTGAATCGTTGTCTTGAATTTTCTTCTTCAAAGCGTTAACGCCTACTTCACAGGGGAATAATTTAAAAATAGATAATGAAATCAAGCAGTAAAATAAAGAAAATGTTACGAAAATAATACAACAAAATAGCTGAAGTCATTTTTCAAATATTTTCCTTTTTTTTTTTTTTTTTTGATTGAAAGAAATAATGTGTGAACAAAGTTTTTTTTAAAACAATTTGTCTTTAAGGAAAAACAAAAATCACCAACGTTTTTATCAAGCTGTAGAATAAGGTATGTATTTTTTTGATACTCTTATCTCGAAAATGTTAATACAAAACAAAGTGTCAACGTATTTCGTGATGTTATCTTTTCATTATACATAGTCTTGTTTTATTCATAACATTTTTCTACAATACAATTTAGGTATCCTGACCATTATTTTCATTATTTTCAGCCGTCTGTAAATTCTAAAGAATTGTTTTATATTAAATCTGTTCCGGAAACGGTGTTTATTCTGACACTGACAGTTGGATTTTTAATTTTTCAACTGAAACCGTATATAAAGTTTATAAAACTTGTATTACGGTTACAGCAACAGTAATTACTGGTTAAACAAAATGAAATTATTGTTTTATCAAAAATAATGAAATCAAGTAAAAACCTAACGTAAAACTATGCATTTTTCTTTTTATGAAGCTGATCTGTATAATTTACAGCAAAACCACAATCAGAAAAAGCTGTTTATTTCATGCTATCAATAGATATATTTTAAACAGAAATAACATAAAAGTACATGTTTAACACGCAAAAAGATAATTTCAACGCAAGCATCGGTAAATATATTTAAATAAGTTACATTATCTTCAGTAAATGTTTATAGACGTTAATATATAGCAATAAGTTTTTATCATTGCAAACATTAAAACAATCCTCCCCACACACTGTCTTATTCACTTTTACATCAAAAGTAATTTTTGATAATATATAATATTAAGTATAAAACTCTTTCGTTGTGCGCCTTTGACTTCCTAACTTGATGCTTTACTTTCATACATAAATTATTGTAAAATAATAATAAAAATGAATATAACAGTGCGTATCTGTATTTCTATGGCTACAATGACTCTACTACGGTGTAACTGTTTGATCAAAATATTTCATCAAAACACACACACACACACACACGTGCACTTCATACAAATGCTGTCCAATGATTGAGTATCTGAAAATTGCTAGCGTAGCTTAATTTTGTTACCAAAGTAACACTACAGAAGCTGCTGTAAAGAAGAGAAAATGAAATTATGATTTGCGTCAAAGACAACAAAATAGAGATAAATACACCTGGACTGAAAATGATTAGTATGGGTTCTTTAGTTTTAATAAGTACAGTGACTCTCCAACAAAGCAATTATTTTTGTCCTAATAATGAGTTCAAATACCGCCAAGGCTAACTTTGCCTGCATCCTTCCGGGGTCGAAAAGATATAGTACTAGTCAAGTATTGGAGTTAATGTAATCAACTAACCTTTTCTCCATAAAGATTTCTGGCTTTGGTGTGGCATCAGTCTCAGATAGATTCACTTGCCAAGTATTTGCAATTTGAAAATAGGTTACCGAATTAGATTCTCTTAAATTTAAAAAAAAATCATTGATTTCTTTTGATTAAGTACAAGGTAAAATTTAAATGGAGAACGTTATGCAAGTAGTATCTGAACTCGTAAAAATGAGTGCTAGAATTTTGAAAAACATATCTAACTAGTAGGCTACTGTGGACGGAAGCTCACAGCTTGCAAAAACTATGCTTCTGAACGATTTTATACATCTTTGCGGGGTCAGACACAATCGATTGAGTCAGTTACATGTGAATCTGATACAAATCTGATAGACAAAATTACTGCAGGCGAAATTTGAACTCAGAATATAAAGGTACTGACTGTGTGAAGTGCTATGGAGCTAAATTGGCCAAAGTGTTTAGCAATATGCATTGCAACACTTATTCTAGCTCTTTGTGTTCTGAGTTCAAATCCCACCGAAATTAACCTTTCTTTCATCCTTGCAAAGTCGATAAATAAAGTATTAGTTTACGGCGGGTGGACTGACAAAACAATTAGAATTAGAACTAAAACAACAAAAATAAGAAACAAATAAGTGGCAGCGGGAGCCACTACATGGTTTCTCGGGGTGTTGGGTAGGAGCAAAGACATGTGGTTTAGCGGTGAGGGTGTTCAACTCCTGACTGTAAACTCACAAGTTTCATTTCTGGACTGGGAAGTACGTTGTGTTCTTCAACAAGGCACCTCATTTCATGTTACCCCAGTCTACTCAGCTGTAATTGTGTACCAGTCCGGTTCTAATGCAGTACTCTCCCTCGCAAACTGTAACATACTGGATGTGCCGCTGGACCAAAAAATAACCACGATAACAAATTTCAATTCAAAGTGAACTACTGCATGCAGTCTGACTTGCTAACAGCCATATCTCATTCAAATTACACACTGAAATCCTAAAAAAAAAGGACACAGTGGACAATGCGGTCTTGATCTTCTTGATTAGAGCGGCTCTAGAGCTCAACAACAATAACACCAACAACTAAAAATGATATATGTTGCCAAAATCGGAAATCAGCTGTAAAGAGAAAGGTTATAAACGAGTGAATCTACTTATTTTATCTGGAACCATGAACAAATACTATGTAATATCTATTATGACTACTGGGCCACAATTGAAATCATTTTTATTGATAACTTCTATCATGATAATACAGTTCTATATTTAAGAGATGAGGAATTATGCACATTATTTACATTTGACGGATATTTGTCCTCATCTTGTTTGTTAACACAACGCTTCGGCTGATATACCCTCCAGTCTTCATCGGGAGTCTTGGGGGAAATTTCGAACCTGGGTTCTCATTCCTAAGGAATTTTTCGATGTTATTATTATTAGGTCACTGCCTTGAAACGAACTCAAAATCTTGGGGTTAGTAGCCCACGCTCTTAACCACGAAGGCATTTGCTCATGGGCAATTATGGAGTGAATTTTAGATTTTATAAATTTATATTTTCCTATCCTTCCTTAATACCGGTTCCCATATGTTATTCATATCTGCACTCGGTCTGCTTAGGAGGTTGTTGAGTCCTAGCATATATGCTGCTGATTTTAGTTTTCGTATTTTCCAGTGGTGTTCTCTGTTTATTATTTTAACTTCATCCCACAGTGGGAGGTAGTCTCCATTTTTCCATACATGATCAGCTATACCCGATTTATCAATATGTCCTCGTGTCACAGTTTTGCGATGTTCCTCTACCCTTATTGTGAGGGGGCGGCATGTTTTGTCTTTGTATAAGCTACCACAGCTGCATGGGATGGAGTACACGCAGTTTTTGGTCATATTCTCTTCTGTTGGTGGTTTTACCCGAAGGAGATATTTGCGAAGTGTTGTATTACTCTTGAATACTGTCCTGATGTCATATGGGCCGCATATCTTTTGTATCTTTTCGGAGAGGCCTTTCACATAGGGCAGACAGACTGTAGACAGTTTATTGGTTTCATTCCCTCTTTTCTTCATAATTAGAGTAGATAGTATGTTTTTGGGGTAGTTGTTGCTTATTAGATTGTTACTGAGCTTGATCATTTCTTCGTGGTGGGTATCACGATCGCTGGTTATATTCTTTGCTCGATGCACTGAGCAATCCCTCTCTTTACACCGTAGGGATGGTGGGAATTGAAGTTAAGGTGTCGTCCAATGAAGGTCTGCTTGCAGTATACGACCTTCACTGGACGATACCTTAACTTCGATGCCTTAGCTTTTCTGGAGTACCACTTTTGAACTAGATCGTATTTTATTAAGTAGTTATATAACTGATTTCTGAATGTTTGGATATGCTGAAAGTTCGCAGCTCTGGATTTAATAGCATGCCTTCATTTTATTGAAATCTACTACCAATGCTTCTGGGGATCTCTGGGCTATAAATTGGTGGCGGTGTTTGTGATAATGATTATTATGATTACAATAATGATGTTAATATGAACGTGACAAGGAAGTAAAATAAGCATTAACCATTCCATCAATTTAGAAGGAATAAAAGGCAATACTATATATTATCTTTTCTTAGATCCTTTCCCAAATAGATGAGAGCACTTATGTGAGCTCAGCGTGTTAATCCACTCAACCTAAAGTTTCGAAAGCTATCTTAGCTATAAAAACATACAGAATATTATTTCTTGTTAATGTATTAATAACCCTATCTATCACCCCCGTGAACTTCTAAATTATTGTGTTCTAGCATAGTAAAATGTAAGAAAATTGGTGCAAAACCGCAATGAAAGACTTCAGATAATGACAATAAACATGGTACACCAAATATAATAGATATCGTTATTCCATATTCGACATCCTGTTCCGTTCTATAAAAGGTTATCCACCATGTAAGTGATGTTATGAACTCATCATAGGCCAATCCACTTTCTCACATTGATCTTTATTCCTGCTATGTCATGCTGAACCACTAATGAAAAATCTTGTCATCAATGCCAATACTTTCCTATAATTTGATCAATAAAAGTATAGTTTGTATACTGTATATAGAAAAATATAGAAATAAAGCAAGCTCAAATTAATCCGCTCTATCACTAAACAGCAAAAATATATTAAGCACTATATATGCCTGTAATGAAAAAGGAAAGAAAAACATCCCAAATACTCCAGTTTAGGATTATGTAATGGTTAAAACTGAAATTAGGGCCAATTGATTACTTTTTTAAACGACAGTAAATGATAATTCACGAAACAAATATACAAATCATTTTAGGTGTTATATTAATAAATGTATAGATTATAAAACAAAATGAAGGCATGTTTTTTTCTGAGACGCCATGATACATACAAATAGCAGGTCAACAACGGAAGAAAAACCCAAATACGAAAAAAAACAGAAGTCCAAGAGATGTTCTCAGTTAATATTATTAGGTTGACGCTGAAAGAAAGACAAAAAGTTATAAAATTAAAGTTGTAGAGTAAAATCATAACGCTTTGGAAGTCCTTCATGAGATATACAGAGGAAAGTCCAGGGAAGAAAGAGAGAGAGAGAGAGAGAGAGAGGAGAGAGAGAGAAGGGGGATTAAAAAAAACTTGTTCCATCTCTGACTAAACCGAAGAGTTTTAAAGACAGGAGAGTGCTTATTATTATGCGTGCGTTTGTGGGTGATAGAATGTATGCCTTTGCGTGCACACACATGCATATATGTATACGTGTGTGTGTGTGTATTCTAATCCTTACAATTCATTTGTTGTTTGTTCCTTCTCGAGCCACACCTGGCTCATAAGGGCCGGTTTCCCGGTTTCCTTGGCATATAGGCTCCCCACCTGGACGGGACACCGGCCCGTCGCAGGTGAGCTGCAAGACGCAGGAGGAGAGAGTGAGAGAAAGTTGTGGCGAAAGAGTCAGCAGAAGTTCGCCATTACTTTCTGCCGGAGCCGCGTGGAGCTTAGGCGTTTCGCTCATAAACACACACATCGCTCGGTCTGAGATTCGAACCCGCGATCTCTCGATCGCGAGTCTGCTGCTCTAACCACTAGGCCATGTGCCTCCACTACAATTCATTTAGATACCTAAAATTACAACCAAGCAGACGTCACCAAATCCTAGTTGTAGATTGGAAAACAAAAGAAACTCCAACATTTTTTCAATATCTTTATTTTAATGTATTTTTCTGATCTTTTTTAAAGTATTCTTCAAATGTATTATATTCTGTATTTAACATTTCTAACATTTACAGTGTTTTACAGGCTTTATATAAATTATGTGATTATATTTTGCTTTATATTTTAAGCTGTATTCTATCAATTTTACTGCCTTTCAGTATTTCCCTGCGTTCCTTTTCACGAAACAGAAATGTGCCTGATTCTTTTTTCTTTATCACTTATCGTCATTTAATTGTATATGCTTGTTTCAGCACATCAAATTGTAGAGAAATAAAATCATCCATCCATCCATCCATCCGTCCGTCCGTCCGTCTGTCTGTCTGTTTTTATTTATTAATTTATTTCATAATTAACCAAATTCAGGCATAGTAAATCTTATATTTCACAATAATGGAGCTAGCTTATGACCAGCAAACTTATGCTGCCTCTAGTTCTACTATTGTTTTCTTGTTTGTGATGTTTAGCCTCATGTTTTATATCTAAATGATATATTTCGTTTTAATTATTGTATGTTTCATGTCGTCGCATACCTTTTCTGATTTAAATTTATATCAAAGTTTTGACGTTCATTGCACAGTATTCTTATTCCTTTCTCTTCTTTTATACAAGTTTGTCTCGACTATTCCAATATGATTTTCGCAAATCCCATATAAAACATTATAATCGTACAAATGTATGGCTCCATGTTCCCAATAAAGGCACAATAATAATAATAATAATAATAATAATAATAACAACAACAATAATAATCCTTTCTACTATATGCATAGGGCCTGAAATTTTGGGGAAGGGGGATAATCGATTACATCGACCTCAGTACTCAACCAGTGCTTATTTCATCCCAAAGGAGGAAAGGCAAATTTGAACTCAGAGCGTAAAGAACCGGAAGAAACGCGGCTAAGCATTTTATCTAGAATGCTAACAATTCTGCTAGCTCGCTGCCATAATAATAATAATAATAATAATCCTTTCTACTGAAGACACAAGACCTGGAATTTGGGGGAAGGTAACTCGATTACATCAACCACAGTGTTTCACTGGTACTTAATTTACCAACCCCGAAAGATAAAAAGCGAAGTCGACCTCGGTGGAATTTGAACTCAAAACGTGAAGACGGAAGAAATACTGCTAAGCATTTTGCCCAGCGTGCTAACGATTCTGCCAGCACACCACCTTAATAATGATAATAATAATCCTTTCTTTTATAGGCACAAAGCCTGAAATTTTGAGGGAGGGGACCAGTCGATTAAATCGATCTAGTACGCAACGTCGAACCCGAAAGGATGAACGGCAAAATCGACCTCGGCAGAATTTGAACTCAAAATATAGCGACGGGCGAAATACCGCCAAGCATTTTGTCCAGCGTGCTAATGATTCTACCTGCTCACCGCTTTAATAATAATGATAGTAGTAGTAGTAGTAGTAGTAGTAGTAGTAGTAGTAAACGCTATAAAAACGAGTTCATAACAAAACTAACCGAAAGAGAAAGAGCGGGGACAGATAACCATAAATACTGTGAAATAGTTGATTTATGATTTACACACACTACTATGCAGCAGCACTCTTCCAAAAATATACAGAAATAAACTTAAATCGTAAATACCCAGCAAAATGAACAAAGCCCACAACATGTACCATAGAAGGCCGATAAGAAAAGTAACTTGGTGAAAGAGAAAGGATTTGGGACAGTAATAGAAGAGTTTAAACAGCGTATCATAGCAGTAGCAGGCAAGCTCTCCAGATATCAGAAAAGAATAGATCGGTATTAACAGAATAGATTATTTGAGACACACAAGAGGAGATTTTATAACCAAATAAATAGTGGAGAACGAAGTACTGAAGATGAGAAATCTAATGCAGAAGAAGCTAGAAAGTTCCGGAGTAATATTTGGGATAAGCAAATCAATCATAATGGGGGTGCAGTATGGTTAAAGGAAGTGAAGGAAGAAGCAGTGAGTGAGAAGCATCCAGATATAAGACTAATTAGTGCATTAATGAGTAAAGTGTTAGGGAAATTGCCGAATTGGAAGAGCCTAGGACCAGATTTAGTTCAAAGGTACTGGCTAAAGAAATTTAGTAGTCTACATGAGAGGCTGAGCGAACAACTTCAGGATTGCCTTAATAGAAGAATAACACCAGACTGGATAACTACAGTGGGGACAATACTCACCATTAAAGATAAGAGCAAGGATAATACAGGTAACAACTATAGACCAATCACTTACTTAGTGTGGAAGCTGTTAACAGGAATGCTTTCAGAAAACGTTCTGAGTTTAAATTCGTCCGAGGTCGACTTTGCCTTTCATTCTTTCGGGGTCGATAAAATAAGTACCAGTTGAACACTGGGGTCGATGTAATCCACTCATCCCCACCTCCCCCAAGCTGCCCATGTGGTAAAAAATTGAAATAATAATAACAATAAAATGCCCTGATTCAGTGCCAGGCAGTGGCTCTCATGGCCTCTGATCTTAACTGATTGACAGTGTTATCAAGTACATTGTTTTGTCTTGGTATTAAAGATGGGCTACAGCAAATATTCTGCTCAATACTAAAGATTTGCTTGTCAGTTGCTTGACCTTAACCAGTTGAGCATGTTCCTTAGTGGCTGGCGATATGTTCATCTCTGATCACGAGCACAAGTAGTCGGGGAGCACCATATCCATGTGTTGAGAGGAATTCTTTGTGGTTTGGATAATTGACTTTTGGAAGCATGAGTGTTTTGTTCGACATCTTTAAACAACCCTTATTCAGGGATCTTTTGAGCAGGATGGGTTACTCAACCTGAAGAAAATAATAATAATAATAATAATAATAATAATGATAATAATAATGATAATAATAATAATAATGATAATAATAATAATAATGATAATAATAATGATAATAATAATAATGATGATGATGATAATAGTAATAATAATAATAATAGTAATAATAATAATAGTAATAATAATAGTAATGATAATAGTAATAATAATAATAATAATAACTGTAATTATTATTATTATTATTATTATTATTATTATTATTATTACTACTTTTTGGTCAATGAATGAAGTTGAAATCCTGTTGGGATCAGTTTAAGCATACACGCTCTCCTACACACACACACACACACACACACACACACACACACACACAATAATTTCTGACTTAATACTCTTGTAAGGAATCGTTATTAATAAATATCTTTTATGACAGGTTTCGCGTCTTACTTCACCTGACATTATTAAGGACATTGTGAGAGTCTCGGCTACTTATCTTTTCTGAACGCGTCAGCGTTCTTGCCGCTTATAGAAGAAATGGATATTTTCTGATAATGAGAGCTGTGCTGTTACTGCAAGATTCCAATACGAATCCATGATCCAATTTCGATTGCTAGTTGCAATTCTTTCACTTAGATTGTAATCTTTACAGCAAAGGCGTACAGATTACAATTTTCTGATTATTCCACTTTAAAATTAAAGCTTTTATGTTTATGGAATACAGTTTTATAATTTTCCCGATACATATATGAAGGCGATGAGCGGGAAAATCATTAAAACGCATCGAAGACAAAGCTAAGCGGCATTTCTTCCGTTTTTATGTTGTGAGTTCAAATTCCACTAAGGTTGACTTTGCCTTTTATTCTTTCAAAGTCGATAAAATAAGTAGCAGTCAAGTATTGGGGCCAATATAATCGATTAAGCCTTCCCAACAAAAATTTCAGACCGGAAAATTAGAGAAAAGAATAAGAAATAATGATAATTTATTCTATGTAGCTGACCAACATCGCCCCTTCTTTCAGTTGGTAAATTTTGGTGCAAGTAACTCATATCGTATTAATTATAAATTATGCAATTATGCGGTTAAAAGCAAATATTAATAAAATGTAGGTTTTAATTTTCTAAAATAAACTATTACAATTTGAAAATATTGATTTCTGTCACATAAATGTATTTTCAAATCAAATTCGTATGAGGAATGTCGCAAGTTTATTATCTAATGGGATGAGGTGAGGACATTCTACAGAAATTCATTATATGACTGACGCTTCATTGTTGCTGTTTACCATTAAAGCAGCCTTCTAATGGAGCAGACGTATGATCAAAGAGTTCTACCTGTGACCATCCTGCCTTTAATGTGGATTTACACAATAATATTATCTGAAGGAATGGTCTTTATTTTTTTCAAGACTAAAGTAGATGAGGGAAATAGGCTTCTATTTCTAGTAGATCAGACGACCATGTGGAGTTTACATTGTTGGTGTGCCGTACTGAATTGAAATCCTGCTTTGAGCTTACAGTAGCAAGAAATGGTAACCACCAGTCTGATGTGTTTGAGATAAGCTACATGAAACAAAATAATCAGGGATGCAGTAAATACTCACTGTATAACGGTGTATTATTTCAACTTCGAAATGAATAGCCTAAAGCACAACATTTATGTTATAAAGTCTATTAACATATTTTAATGAAATATTATATTTAGCCTACTATTAGAGTGGGAGATAGATATATATATATATAGAGAGAGAGAGAGAAGGAAAACACTATATTGAAGAAGAAAGATGTGATGATGCCTTAATACGTTGCAGCTTTAATTGATGAGTAAATATTTATGATGTATAAATGATTTCCCTTGAGTTACCACCATATTAATTTTTTCTTTTACTCTGGGACAAGGCTACACATTTGTATGGGAGAAGTATAATCTGAAATTGAACTATTCTGTGGAAGGATGACGACCAAGTTGAACCTGTCGAGATGTACTCATATAATTTAGGCGAGCTGAATTAAATAGGACAAGGCTTTTAATCTAGCATTCTTCGTTTCTGTCTATCGTAGTTTATTTATCAATATATTAGACAATATAATGGTCGATTGAATAAACGATTTTACAGCCAGTTCCATCTAAAGCCGTTAATTGGAAGAATATAGCCACTTTGATGTAAAAGAACTGACTGCATAGTTAGTTAATTGTAGCTCTAATACCCCTCTTGATA
>NC_042998.1:97900099-97910506 GCF_006345805.1 Octopus sinensis
TTGCTGCCCACATTCTTGTTCAAATATTAAGCTAAAATCTCTCTTTCATTCAGTCTATCCCTCTTTCTTTCCTTATACGTGCTTTCACTAATATTGCTGAGTATAAGATGTATAAACAGTAGCCTATCTATTTGTTTGTGTGTGTATGTATGATCATATTACATTTGCATATGTGTGTGTCTGTGTGTGTGTGTGCGTATGTATGTACCTGTGTATGTATCTTCTCTATGTTTCACTCAATTTGAACATCATCAATAGACTAAAGGAACTACTCGATATATCCCATATCAAATACTATTGATAACTTCGGCTAAATGCAATATTGAGAGGACTTTGATTTTGCATAAGCCAGCAGATATATATTTGATTTATCTGTTGACTTATCTCACTCAGATGAGAGAATATATTATAAATAATGTCGTTTAAGCTCTCTAAACTAACATGGCTATCCATTTTCTGCTGTGTTATTTAAACAGATATTTTCATTCTTCCGTTTCTATCATCAAATCATCAAAGTTACTTCTAAGCCCTGTAAACTTTTCAGCTTCCCCAAAGGATGTAAAGGTTAATGATGATAGTCTCCTATGTAGTCATCGATTGTTATATTTAGTTATAAATGTGTATTAGGGAGACGCAACTGAGTTGATAATGCTGACAGAACAGGCAGTAGTTCGCATGTGTTGTACTGTATCAGTAGCTAAAGTAATTAACTTTTAACCGCCCACTAGTTCATCTAGCTGCAAACAGGTACCATTGCAACACACAGTCCACAGCTCTAAACAATGGAAGCATTGCATACCTGAGAAGTATTTCTTTAAATTGCAGTACTGACTTCATATGCCGCTTAAAGAAGACTGGACGCTGCCAGACTAACTTTATAAAACAGAATGTATAAAGTATGCGTGGAGTCTTTTATAAAGCCAATAAGATGTGGGACTCACTCGCCCCATTTCTTTTCATCGTTGTTGTTGATTATGTGCTACGTATGTCAGTTGATACCATCCCTGGCAAGGGCTTTGAAATAAAACCAAGAAGAAGTTCCAGACACCCAGCTGAGTACTTGACAGACACTGACTTTGCTGACGACATCGCTCTTATCAGTGATTCTCTCTCCAATGCCCAGTCTCTTTTACAATCTCTTGAACAAGCCTCAAATTGTGTAGGTCTTTACCTCAATGAGACCAAAACTGAATACATAAACAAGTGCCTGTCCAACAGTGATTGCATCATCCACACTCTCAACAGTGCACCTTTAAATATGGTTTCTGATTATAAATATCTTGGGTCATACATATCATCATCTGGAAAAGACTTTCTAACTAGAAAGGGTATGGCCTGGTCAGCCTGTAATGACATGCATAAGATCTGGTCATCAAATCTAAGTAGAGACTTCAAACTTGAAATATTCAAAGCCACAGTCGAACCAATCCTACTATATGGCTCAGAAACCTGGACGTTATCAAAGAAGCTTGAGAGGCGGTTGGATGGAACCTACACTCGCCTCCTTATGAGAGCTCAAAATCTCTCGTGGAGGCGCCATCCAACTAAAATGCAAATATATGGGAAATTACCACCTGTGTCATCTCTTGTGAAAGGTAGGAGAGTCCAGTTTGCTGGACATTGTTGTAGAGCTGAAAAAGAAGTAATTTCTACTCTTCTCCTCTGGAAGCCATCTACTCGCAACACCAGAGGGCGCACACTCTCCTACCCTGATGTAATCTCCAGGGATACAGGCATCCAGCAACAGGACCTCCGTAATGCTATGATGGACCGTGAAGTCTGGCGCAACATGGTAAATTCCATTGTCTCGACCACGGTCGAACAATGATGATGATGATGATGTGATACAACAAAGTTTTGGACAGAGACACAGTACCTGTTATGGATACATGTGAAATAGAACGGTCAAACTTAGAATTTAAAACTGTGCTGCAAACCTAAGTTGCCTGAAACATTGTACAGCTACATTTTATTATTACTTAATACCTGTAGGAGAGGCAGCGAGTAGCCATTCTAGGTTCTTCTACACTGGCGAGCACTTGTAGCAACTTTAGGAGGTACAAAAGAAGGTATGGTCTGGTGAACACAGCCGTGTCTCATGGAGAAAAGAAGTCCTTTAATCTTGGTTGACGACCTTCAATTAAAGGGTGTCTCGATAAAAATATTGGTAGTCGCGCAACCTTAAGTTCACTAAGATATTGTTATAAGGATGCAAAAGTTTAATGGAATTGATACAAATAACAACGCGAATAGAAATGGAACTCTGAATGCAGTTCTTCACATGCTCAGGCTAATGTGGAACATTAGGCACCACTCGACCATAATCTGATTAATGAACGCACGAAAAGGAATTTATTGTTATGGAATGCTCTCGTTAAAGTAACTCAGTAAATAAAATAGAATTAAAATATACAGACAGTGACATTATCGAGAGTGGAGAGAAAGAACTTATTTGATGCACTGGAAAAAAGTATTTGTGACTAAGCTATGGCAATTAGAAAAAAAATGGATAAATGATAACTTGAACAAACTAGGGTAAAGGTTGGAAAGGCAGGTTTTTGAAAAGATTAATGATGAAACAGAGAATGGTGCTGCAGGGGAGCTGGAATTATCAGAGGAGAGTAATCAACTAACGAACAATGACAGTGAATTAAGTGAAGAAAATGAAATGATAGCGACAGAAAAAGTTAAAGATATAAAAAAACAGTGACTTTGTTGAATAGATATCTTTTAAAAATATTGAACGATGTAGATTGAACGAAATTGCAACGAAGTTTAATAGTCATAAATATTATCACCAGCAATATAACAGAAAGAATTTGTTAAGGGCTGCTTAATGAGATAATCCTAAAGTATATGGGAAAGAACAATAATATGAATGAACGACGATAAAAAAATTGATACTTGAAAATATAGAGTAACTGAGAAGGAATATTAATGATTTGGAAAATGAAGAGTCTCGAAATCTATAAGGGAGTATAGTGAATTTGGATAGGAAGTACAACATAAAAATATAAAGAAAAAGATCTAATAATGATTATAGAACAACTAGCTGAAGGTGACCCGATCTACGCGCGGGTGAGTGTGTGGTTGTTACTTTCTGTTGCTTCCTTTCTGTTTCTTATCGCCACTTTCTCCCTCTTTGTTTCTCTCTCCTTTCTCACTCTTCCTTTCTCTCGGACTCTCCCTCGCTTTCTCTTACTCTCTATCTTTCTCTATCTACCTCTCACCCATTTATAAACAACAAAAGATCTTGAGCAAGTTGAGAAAGAAAATATTTTGAATGATCAATCATAAATATCAGGCAGTGACAACGGAAAGGTCTGTTTCAAGGCGGACAGCAAAACACTAACATTTAAAAAGGATTGACGAACTTGCGTGCTGAATAAAAATTTTAAAATATTGGAAACCAAAGTTTGAAGGGATAGAATCTGAGGATAGTAGACTCGCTATGGCTGGCATTTCTTAACGACGGACAGCAACGTACTGGCAGTTTTACGGCTGGCTGAACTTGATATAAAAGAAAATTCCATAACACCAAGTTTTGAAGTGATTCTTTCTCACAACAGTAGACTCACCATGGCAGGCATTCAAAACTTCTGCATGACGAACGGCAACACATTGACGATTTGAAGGCTGGCGCAAATTTTTTAGCTTGATGTAACAGAGAATTCCTAAACACCCGGTCCTGTAAATTTTAATCCCATTCCAGCCCCATTCAGACCACTTTTCACATTTTGGTTAATATAACCCGATTTCATTCGGGTCTACTCGGGCCACATTTTAAAAGATGGGGTATTTTGTCCTTAGAGGTCACGCCTTTCAATTGAAGAAAAACTAGTTGCCATGCAAACTCGCCAGCACTTTTGACATAGGTGTGCATATTTTCAGCTCAACCGACCACATAATGCACAATTTTATATATATATATATATATATATATATATATATATATATATATGCATTAAATATATATATGCACATATATACGCATTATATATGTGTGTGTACGCATTATATATACAAATGTATGCAAATTATACACACACACACACACATATATATATATATAAATAACCCAATAAATAATTTATTCATAATATTTGTTCTCATGATTGTGTGGTGGTGGTGGTGGCGATAATAATTCTCTCTATGAATGCAGACAGACAGAGAGAGAGAGAGAGAGAGAGAGGTGAGAAAGAGTGACAGAGCTGGCGAAGGTAGCGGGAGAAAGAGAGTGGAAGCTGTCAAACGTCGTTATAGATCGAAAGAGGAGGGAAGGGAGGAAAGAGAGAGAAACGGAAGAAGAGAGGCAGGTATGCGCAAGGGAGAAACGACAATTCATAATATTTGTTCTCATGATTGTGTGGTAGTGGTGGTGGCGATAATAATTCTCTCTATGAATGCAGACAGACGTAGGGAGAGAGAGAGAGAGAGAGAGAGAGAGGGTGTGGGAGAAAGAGTGACAGCGCTGGCGAAGGCGGCGGGGGAAAGATACTAGAAGCTGTCAGACGTCGTTATAGAGAGAAAGTGAAGGGAAGGGAGGAAAGAGAGAGAGACGGAGGAAGACAGGCAGATAAGAGAAAGAGAGAAACGACAAACACTTGTCAAAGTCTGTTTTTTTTTTGCCTAGTAGCCACAGCCTTTGAGATAGGGATTTTTAACCTAGCCCAATCACATCCTCACCTCTTTTTACATGTCCCTGTAAATTTTGGAGCGAATCCGATAGGATCAAGTGCCCTTTAACCCGTTTCAATGCCAAAACCAGACAAACAAACAAACTTTTCGCATTTCATATTTATAGATATTGATTAAAACAAAGCAAAAAGGATTTCGTTAACAGCAAAGGTTGTATGGTATGAACAACGAAGAAATCAATATAGACAAAATTTATTCATAATGGACTTGAAAATAATTTTACCCAGAGTTAAATGGGAGAATCAGTCATGAAGGGGGATTTCAGATGCAGAAAGAAGTAAAAGATTTTAGAATGATACTCGAGGAAAGGAAAAAAAAGTGAAAAACGAATGGCTAGAAAAATTAAAACTGATAAAAGCGTGTTATCGTCTAAAATGATATACAAGTTGATAAAATACTGGCTTGTAAACAATGCCGTATAGTACCTAAATGGAAAGTATTAAAGCCGACGGATTTTAAGCTTTATGATTAAAGAAATTACACTCTTTGTCTTAGAGGTCAACTGCTCTTGAACAATAAAGAACCGTTGCCTCCGTAGTTGCTATATGGAAAAACATTCTTAATAATAATAATAATAATAATAATAATAATAATAATAATAATAATAATAATCCTTTCTATTATTGGTCACAAGGGCCGAACACAAAACAAATAGGGACAAGTGGGGTGTTGAACAATGCCATGTATACAATAAGTAATAAAAACAATTAAACAATACAAATTCCTCAAGAGTGGGGAGTTCCTCACAGGGACAGCCAGGGAACCTCACACATTCTTGTTATCCCGATCACCAGATGCACCTCAGCAGGCGCCTCTCCCCTTCTCAAATTTCTCCGGTTTACAAACGGCCTATCCTTGCCACATTCGCCCACCACTCAACAAATTTGCTAGATGCCAGAACTTCCCTCTCTACTCTCACTTTCCTTTTCAGGTGAAACTTGAAAAGTCGATGACGTCCTGGCCGACGAAGAAAGTATCTGTCTGCAGTCCTTTCAATTTCGTTCGCCACACTACCTCTTTCGCCATAGCCATCAGACAGAGGAAAACTGCCTTTCCTTCCCGGCCAAAGGAAGGTGGCGGGGCAATCTTCATGAAGGACTCGGCTGGTAACCGAATCCGTCCTACACGCGACAACAGCTGTTCGACAAAACTCCACAAGTCTGTAATGCACGGACACTGCACGAGTGCATGCAGGACGGTTTCGTCGCCCTGCGCACACCTTGGACAGATCCGTGTGACAGCATTTTGGTGTCAGTAAATTTTGTTTCGAACCGGCAGAGCTCCCCGGTAGCACTGCAAAGCCAGGGATTTCTGGAAGTTATCCATAGGCCCCGGCTCGAAAGTCCTCTGGAAAATACCAGTTAGTTGATCCCTGTCGACGCCCAGAGTTTCTCCGAGTACGTCGTCGCTCTTTCCCTCCACTAACCCCCTATAGAACTCCATTGTGGAACTTCCATCGATCGCGTTGCCCGTCTGGTAGAAAGCTGTGAGATACTCCAGGTGCCAAGCGCCCTTTCTTTTTTACGCTTGATCCAGGCTATTTCCTTACTAAATCCTACTGCCTCTACTTTAATAGCCCTTTTCAGGGCTATGAATTAACGGTTGTTGATGATTGCGCCCGCCAACTTCTGAGGGATTAGCTTGATAACCCAGTTTTTGAATGCTTGACGCGCTGGGAAAGACGCGTTCAGCTTCCAGTACCCGGGGCCCTGCCTATGGATTTTATGTAGGTCAACTGTGCAGATCACAAATTTGTGGTCTGTGTAGCCGACGACATTGGAAACAAATTAGCCAATTGGAAACAAATTAGCGGGTTTGTGAGGCTTCTACGCCCCCTCTTCTATCGGCTAGCCCCACCCTATCCAGGCGGGCATGAAAAATGGCATTACAATAGCCCACTAGAACCAAAGAGCGAGAAGTCTCAAGGAAAACCGCCAAACGTTTGAAGAAATTTGGCTGCCTCGCCCCAGTTGGGGCGTACACAGTGACTAGTCTGAAAGCACCACCTTCACTGTTGTTCACATTCAGGACCACAAAATTACCTTCCGGATCCAGGAAGATCGTCCGTATCTCGAGATCCAGGTTTTTCCTAAACGGCACTGCCACTCCACACCTCATTCCAGGCCGACTAAGAGATGTGTAGATCTCAAAATCGTCAAAAATAGGGGTTAGATCACGTGTATCGGAAATCCTGGTTTCACTGACGGTTGTCATTCCATAGATAGTGACTTGAGGTTGTTGAGTTGGCGACCCTGCTTCCAGGGCAACCCCAGGTCACGAACATTTATACTACTTACTCTTAAACAGCCCATGATGACCAGACGGAACTTAGAGAAGATACAAAGGGGCGTCTACTTACTACTCGGGTGTCGCTGTAGGTCCATGAGTTGGGTTTCCTCTGGAAACCCCTTTAAAAGCCTACTCGTGGCCTTTACATTAGGGGTTCCCACGTGTTGCGTGAAGCTCTCCCTAATGAGTTTATATACCTCTATAGGCATTCACACCAACATCATTGTTTCTGGCACTTGAAAGACTCTGGTGCCAATGATCACACCTTCTCTCTCGACAGCCTTCCTTCATGATAAGAAATCCATCAATTATTTATTTGCCCTCTTCAATAACTCGAGGTTTGGTGTTTGTGTGGCTGGTTGTTGCTGTTGTTAGTGTTTTCTTTTGGTCGGTTGTTGCAGTTAGGGTAGTGTTGGTGGAGCAGTTTGTGAGTGCGGTGCTGGAGAAGTTGGTGATGCTGAAGATGTGTATGTGACAGTTGTAGGTGCATTTTAATGTTTTTTGGTGTGTTGATGCGGGACTTGATGTTTTTTGTGATTCCTTTCCTTTTTCTTTTGGTTTTTGGGGTTCCCCTCATTTTCGCTGCATGTTGCAAAATGAATCTGAGTCTGTGGAATCAGGGTATGGGTCGATGGGGTTTGAAGTAGACGGAGAAAGGGAGGCAGTGGGAGACATTCGTTGAGGGATCCCATGGGTGCTGTGGCTGATGTTGATGATGCTTCTGGGTTGCTGTTGTTTCTGGAGTTGCTGTTGATGCTGGTGTTGGTGATTCTCCTTCGTTTATTGGTTTTGCTGTTCTTGTTGATGATGATGTCATTGTTGTTGGAGTTGGTGCTGGTTTTGTTACTGGTCGTTGTTGGTTTGGTTGTTGTTGTTGAGGCTTTTGAGGACCTGGTATTGGCAGTAAGAGACTTCCATGGTTCCCTGTCTTCTGTTGGGGGCAGAAGGCTCTCAAATATCCTGTCGCTCCACACAGGTTGTACCGTAGCCTTCTACCCCCAACTGTGACATGTAATTCTTACCCTCCTGGAAGGTCTGGGATCTTGTGGATAGCTTCTGATTGAATGTGGAGGAGTACCTCCACACTGGTCCCAAACCAATTTTTGCGTCGTGTCCTCTTCACCTCCAGGAGGCTATTACTCCTTTCCAAAACGATCGCTGCTAGAATCCACCACAGGTTTACCTCTGGTGGTAGCCCAGCGATCTTTATACACACCATCCTCCTTCCTAAATAGGATGGATGGAGCTCATATTTTTCACTCCGACAGGGAACCACGGAGTGTTTGGCAGCCAGAGCTTCAGATTTAAAGAGCACTGAAGTGATCGCAAACTGGTTTACCCTCGATGTATGCAGAATGTCGGGCATTATTTCTTTCAGTGCCCTTTCCACGTCCTCCTGACTCGCTATCTCTGGCAGCTTCTTGTTTACGAAAACACATCTGTACAATACAGTTTTCTTTTTTGTTTCTGTCAGTACCACGTGGGGGATGGCAATACTGGCTAGCGCCTTTTACAGTCTTATCAATTTAGCTGCCTCAGCTAGACACATGTCTTTCTGAAACAAATCCATACTAAAAAATTCCTTGCTTCTCGCTGCTGTTGCTGCGAATGTAGTCTGGTTGATAATGTCATTTATTACGATGTTATTCGTTGTAGTGGTGGCGGTGGTGGAGTTGGTCGTGGTCGTCTGTTCTTTTGATAATGCTGTTATGCACTGTCTTTTGAGTTGGAGTATTCCAGTGAATTGGAGGGAATTCAGATTCGTAGTTTGTAATGTTACTAAAGTTATTGGTATTATTATTTTTTGATGTGTTTGCAATTTCGTGTGCGAGAAATAAAACCTATTGTGTGGTCGCTCCCCTTCTGTTTGTGAGTAGCATGCGGAGAACACTAGGGCGTCTTGTACCCCTCTATCTGAAACACCACTCACCTCCTCTTCTATGTTCTTCGGCAAGGCTGGTTTCGCCGTGTTTGTTTTCTTTTTAAATTAATTTTGAAATTATTTTGAGATTACAGGCCCCAAAGGGGGGCATTAACAACACAAAGCGACCGACCTCTGCAAAGGTGGTACTTTAGAAAAAAACGTATAGTAACAAAGTAAGCAATTAACAACTTTTGGAAACAAAATTTTGGAGCAAAATCTTACGAGTGGACAAACACGTGCAACCTGTCTGGGCGAATAATAATAATAATAATAATAATAATAATAATAATAATAATATAATAATAACAATAATAGTAATAATAATAATAATAATAATAATAACCAGGAACACAGATCCAGATAAAAGATGGATGTAGTTACAAAAAAATAACCTGATACAGAGGTCTTGGTATGTGTAGTACAGGAACAAGCGTCGAGAACAAACTACATGAAGCACAGAATTGACCATTCCTCAGAAACTGACAAATGTAGAATGTGTGGTGAGAGTGGAAATATAGTCCGGCACATTATAAAGCGGATGCTGCAAATTGACTCAGAGAGAATAAAAGTGAAGACTTGACAGTGTCACCAGAATGGCTCACTGGAATTTATGTAACAAGTCTGGATTGGAAAAGGTGAGAAAATTGTATGAGCATAAACCTAAGGCATGGTAGATATGACAGAGTAAATTTACTTGATCTAATGTGATCATAGAATCGAACATCGGAAACCCGATATTGTGCGCGTACACAAAGGAGAAAAATCGTGCCTGTCGAAAAAGGAGAAAAACTAACGCTATACGAAGCACTGAAGTGAGATATTAAAAAGCTATGATGAATGAAAAATGTATTTACTGTGCTAATATATATAAGGTAAAAATGAGCAAAGAAATTAAAAAGTGAGTGGGCACGATATGCATAAAATGAACATAGAAACATCAAAAAAACATTAAACATTTCTTGACCGTGCAATGAGTCTCCGCAAAGTCCTTGATGCTTAAAAAGAACATACACCTCAGTTCACGGGAAGTGAACAGTTTGTACATTAACCATTTAAGTGCGAACCTGCGGAAGGATCATTAGCGCCGTGTTCTCTCCTCGAAAGAGAGAGAAAAATTAAATTGCGTGGTTATTCTAGAAATGATACTAAATTGCTACTCAAAAAGAAACGAAAATAGAATAGAAATGGTATTTTCTGTAAGTCATGTTAACTTAATAACTTTGACATACCTCAACAGAATGAAGTTTCAAACTTGATAATCTTCGACAACAGATAGATCAGGATATAAAACTGCTTTCTGCAGAAAATATAAAGGGTTAATGACATCTCCAAATTGAATATACGATAGCAACACCAGCAGCAACAACAACAACAACAAAAGGTAAGCACTAATTGACAAAAGTAATTAAGATAATAATTTATTACGAAGAATTACAATTCTCTACATAATTCCTGGTTACGATTTATCTGTTTAGAGAAAACAGGGGAAATGAGAA
>NC_042998.1:97910606-97938106 GCF_006345805.1 Octopus sinensis
ATTTCTCTGTCGCGCCCGATTTATATGTTTAATAGTATTTATCAATGTCTGATACATTACTTCTTTTAGCTTTTACTTGTTTCTGTCGCCATGCTGGGGCACCGCATGACTCGACCCCGGTACTTATCTTTTTTAAGCCTGGTACTTATTCTATCGGTCTCTTTTGCCGAACCGCCAAGTTACGGGGGCGTAAACACATCAACACCGGTTGTCAAGTGGTAGTGGGGTACAAACACAGACACAAAGACACTTTCACACACACACGCACTGCCTCTCTTTCTCTCACACACACACACACACATACACTTACACACACACACTTACACACGCATATCTATATATTTATATGACGGGTTTCTTTTCTACCAAGTCCACTCACGAGGCTCGAGTCTATAGTAGAAGACACTTGCCCAAGGTGCCACATTGTGGGACTGAAGCCATGTAATTAGGATGTAGGACCCTTACCACTCAGAAACACTTGCGCCTATATATTTAAAAATTTCCAATCAATCTATCAGAATCGGTGACCAATACTAATAATTTTTTTATTTACCGTGTATGGAGGAAGCAACAATACCCATGGTCTGAGCAGGTGAAATTGATACCATTAATGTTTCTCTTGGCTGGGAAGGAAGGACTGAGCATAGTGTTTATTGTAGGGTCTGAAGATTTGAGCAGAGGAGCAATGAGAAGAAAGATTAGTTGGAAATAGTTGAGAGGAAGTAGCATAAGTCCAACCAGATCTGAGGAACAGATATAGTATCTGTACAAACGGTAGAGAATGTGAAGAGTACGCCAGTAGCCTTGAAGCTGGAGCATGTCTGTGAATGATCTTGTGATAATCTGTCGGGTAACCGTTTTCTAGATGCGGTCGAGGATATTTGTGTGCTGCAGCAGAACCATCTCAGATGTGAAAGCAATACTCCATTGTAAGCATTCCTTGAACTTCCAGGAGTATGAATAACTGTTTGACGGGGTTTGAAAACTCTTCTGGTCTTGAAGAGTCAGTCGTTAGAACGCAGTCATAACTATGTCAAGGATACATCTGCGCCAGAAGAGATCCTCAGTAATAAAGCGATCGAACACTGTGAGTGATTGTGAGAATCCATGTTTAGTGCAACTGATAACTAAGGGCTATGTGTGAAGTTTTCTTGAAATTTGTAACATTTGTATTGTTTTATAGATGAAAGAAATAAGATTGACATTGAAGGAGGCTGTCAAGGTTTCTGTTCATGGAGTCAGTGATATTTACGTGCGAGTGTATGATGCATGCTTGAGGAATATTAAGGACGAATGAAGGGTAGTATAAGCTGAGTGAGAGTGGGCGTTGCTGGACGTGACAGAAAGGAAGTCATTGATGTACAGAATGATGAGAGTAGAGGACAAAACTAAACCCTGTGACATGCCGGAATTTATAGAATTAGAGAGAAAAAAAAGGAGCTCCGATAGTATACGATCTGATAGAATAAGCCGATCCAAGAGAATAGAGGCAGATAAAGTCCGTATGCGGGTACTTTCGATAGGGGATTCGCATGCTAGATACTATCGAAAGCATTCTTGATGTCGAGGCCGAAAGCACTGCTTTCGCCAAATTTCTCCAAGACAAGAACCAAGACAAGAAATGGTGGGCGACAGAGGAAAGTAGTTCATCAGTAAATCTGATTGTTTAAAACCCATATTGATGGACGTTAGAGAGAGAGAGAGAGAGAGAGAGAGAGAGAGAGAGAGAGAGAGAGAGAGAGAGAGAGAGAGAGAGAGAGAGAGAGAGAGAGAGAGAGAGAGAGAAGGCGGAATAAAGTTTGTGATATTGAATAGAGTATATAACTCTCCTGCAAATATTTGCGTTATGTCTCCGATTTACTAATTTCTGTTATCTTTTTTTTATTTATTTTGCATCTACTAAATAGTGTTTGTTATGTGTATAATTTTATTATTTATAAGATGTATTTCTCTTTCTGTTTTGTAAATCCTTAATTTCATTTGACTTGTTATTACCGCACCAACAGTCCATTTTATCGAGATACTAAACTGCTGTTGAATTTTTTTTTATAAAATAAGATATACAAATAAAACACACACACACACACAGAAAAGAAAGAAAGAGCAAAGTAAAACACAAAAGGTTTATCTAGTTTAAATGAAGTCTCAATACCTTTGTCTTGTCAATAACTTACGCAAGCCATTCTTTGTGACTTTAATCACAGAGATTATAGAGAAAACGGACGACTCAATGGAATAACATTAAAAAATCCATATAAAGTAGATTAGAAAATTGACCGACACAATAAGTTTTGTTAAATTTTCATGGTACAAGTATTCAATTATACAAATTTTCATTGTAGCGAATATAGTCAACACGATAGCACCCCAATTACAGCGTTTGAACTATTTACATTATCTAATGTATGTCTCCTTTTCTAGACAGCAGTGTGTATCTTGAAAGAGATTGTGTGATAGTTCTAGCAGATCGAGCGATCATGTAGAAGCTATCTCGTTGGAAAGTATAGAGTAAATACAGCCAATTAATATATGGGTATTACTTGACTCCTGGGAGATGAAAAGCAAAGTGGGGGGTTGTAAATTGTGATCTCAGAAGATTAAAAAGTAAAGCAAAATAAGAAGTTGAGAGTCATTTAGTTCAGAATTAAAATCACAGGTATAGAAGTCTCCTAAATTAATTATATCAATTGTACAAATAGATATATTTGAAAGTTATTAACATAAAGTTTTGGAAATAAATTATTGGCCTTCAAATATCCTATGGCAAACGAAACCACAAACCATACAATAGCTAAAAGCAAGAAGCTTCAAAAAGGAAAATAAAAATTATTATAGAGTGAGTAAAAAAACATTATCACAGAGCCGAATATTTTAATACTTCCACATATTTGGGGGACAACTCCATATATATATTAGTTCTTATTAGCCTACTCATTCAAACAGGCTTTACTGCAGTTGCCGACGTAGAATAACTAAATAAGTGTAATTTCCAGTTGTGATTCATTTATTATAAACCATATAATTTTACGAACAAAATAGCTAGTAGCTTTCTTGTTAAAGAATTTACTTGAATACAGTTAAGGTATAATCATATATGATCAAACTAGTTGTGATGTATAGTTTCTTTTTAAATTTCATTACAAGCGTCAGTCTTACGGGCAATATACATACATTATATATATATATAGAGAGAGAGAGAGAGAGAGAGAGAGAGAGAGAGAGAGTGAGAGAGAGAGAAAGAGAGACAGAGAGAGACAGAGACAGAAAGCTTGTGTGTTGGAAGATCTGTCTTTACACAGGAATTAGAGAACGAACTTAAGTATGATATCAAAAATTAAAACAAAAGCTAAAACCAAATTTCACGATAGTATATGATAAAATGATAACAGATCTTTTTCGCAAACGTCAAATCTCACAATGTATTTGTACAGCATCTGCACACAAACACGAGTAAATGTAGACTACAGCTCTTACGCATGTGTCAATAAATAAAATGACTTGTATGTTTGTGCGCCCGTGTGTGTATGTTCGTGTATGTGCGTACGTGTGTGTGCGTACGCATATATATATAATGCATACATACGAAACTCATATACATACAAATAGACGCATATATACATATATATATATTCTTTATTGGAACGGTAGATATCGAAGTACGTACAGCTATAAATAATACCCTGTAAATATTGGGTCAAGAAACCCTTTGCATAGAATAAGGTCGAATGTTCCAATCTAAAAGATTTTTCAACCCAATATTTACAAGCTATTATTTGTAGCTTTATCTGCTTCGAGATACAGTGTTCCAAAAGAAGACTTATTTCACATTCTCTTGAAGCTTGTGAATTCTTATACCGTCAGTAATACACACATACACACAAACACACACACACGCCCGCCCGCCTGCGTACACACAAACACAAAAAGCACACACCACACACACACACACACACATATGCACACACACACACACACACACACACACACACACACACACACATATATATATATAGGGAGAGGGGTATGAGAGTGACTGTGAGAGACAGGAATATAGAAAAATGAGTATCAATATAGATATGAACATGTATAAACAGACAACATGCACACACACACATAAGTACACATACACACACGCCTAAGTTTGATCTCAATCATTGACAATGCAATGACAGATAACATGCATGCGTCAATCTACGTCAGAAGACGACCATTCGTCAAGTTTAAGATTTCTTCATTGTTGACTTCACCGGCCATTTAGATTGTTGATCGGTATTTTCTTTTCTGTTGATCTTTTATAACTTCATCCGACTTATGGTCTCCTTTTATATCATCTCAAACTATTTGTAGAATACTTAATCTTCCTTAGAGATAATATTTCGCGATGCTTAATCTCGAACCATCATTATCTGTGTTGAAACGTGACTAAGAACTTTGCAACAGACTAGATATAATCTAGAGAGACTTAGAAATGATAATATTTCTATTTTTGAAAACCAGTGGATGTATTACACTGAATTTAGGTAAATAATCCTTCGAACAGACGGTCAGTACCGACGCCTGCTGGGTTCGGCTACTCTGCATTGATAAAGTGCAAAATACCCCGAAACATGTCTGCAGATGCCTGACCAGCAAGGAAAAGCGGCTGACCTCCCCTGTTCGAAGGTTATAATGGACACAGGTTTGTGTGTCATATAGCTAGCTAGAGGCGATGGCCTCTTGGAACTAATCAACGGCAGCTTTCGTCCTATATTTATGGGAGCCATATTAGCTTGGCGATAACTATATATATATATATATATATATATATATATATATATAATATATATATATATATATATATGTATGTATGTATGTATGTGTATGTATATATGTATGTATGTATGTATATATATATATATATGTATATATATATGTATGTATATATATATATGTATATATATGTATGTATATATATATGTATATATATATATATATATATATATGTGTGTGTGTGTGTGGTGTGTGTATATATATATATGTGTGTGTGTGTGTGTATATATATATGTGTGTGTGTATATATATATATATATGTGTGTGTGTTGTGTGTATATATGTGTGTGTGTGTGTGTGCGTGCGTGCGTGCGTGTGTGTGTGTGTGTGTGTGTGCGTGTGTATACGTGAGCATGTTTTACACACTAACACTCACACACGCACAGTGACTTTGAAGTTTCGGCCTGCTATGCCATCATCGGTTTGACGGGCCAAAATTTCGAAGTTATGGTTACTGCTATTTTCCTTAAAGAATAAAGTATATGTACTATTCAGAACTTTATAGTAATCCTTCCGTTTAATGTAAAATTGTTTGCTTTGTAACAAGACGTAAAACAAGCATTAGTAACACACACACACACACACACACACACACACACACATACGCATACACACACACACAGACACACACACACACACACACATATATATGAAAGTCTTTGTGAAAATTACGTAATACAGTTTTTAAGTATAAAGGGTTTTTTTTAATATTTAAAAAACAGTTATAAAATCTTTTACCAGAATGTTACTAACCTTTTTACAAGAAGAGATAGATAGATAGATAGATAGATAGATAGATAGATAGATAGATAGATAGATAGATAGATAGATAGATAGATACATACATACATACATACATACATACATACATACATACATACATACATACATACACATGCGCACAGACATATACGTATGTATGTATGATTGAATGTGCTCGACGTACAACAATTAAACTATTCAGGTTTTGGCTCTAATGTTAATTGTATTAAGCCCCCATCGTCGCTAGTACACACAGGTCGTCTGTATCCGAGAATAAGCTATGAGGTACTACAAAGAGCAGAGCAATTATAAGAGAAGAGAACATAGGCATTGACTTGGTACTCCTTTATTTCATTTGTTACATGTGTTACAATATTCAGCAACATTTGACGTCACCCTAAAGATGCAGCCATATGACGATGTTTCCGCACCATGCTAGCTCTAACAACTGAAATTCAAGTCAAGGTCTATGTTCATATATATATATATATAGATAGATAGATAGATAGATAGATAGATAGATAGATAGATAGATAGATAGATAGATAGATAGATAGATAGATAGATAGATAGATAGATAGATACACACATGTACATACATACGTATATATGTATATATTGGTACAGGACGTCGCAAAAACGTAAACAAACATGAAATACGAAAATAACGTTGGGTACGCAAGAAACGAGAGAAACGAATGGAAAACAAAATAAGTAACATAAAAAAACGACCCTTCATCAGTTGTTGGCTGTCCTTCTGCTCCTTATTTCGAGCTTTCAAGCAACAAGATAAGACTTTGAAGGCAGTTGCTCCCGCGAACCGAATTAACATAATTTGGGATTTGTGGAGAGTCAAAGTTGGTAACAATAACAGGACATACAACAAACCAAACCAAACGAATGCAAACAAGGAGAACCATTAGGTACAGACGAGGTAAAAATGGTGAACGCATATATGGAAATAAATAGAGAGAATGGAGAATGAAAAAATGTGTCCAACATGGCGATATATATATATATATATATAATATATATATATATATATATATAGAGAGAGAGAGAGAGAGAGAGAGAGAGAAATCACCACCGAAAAGTGTTGTGGTTTATACCACCCTTTTCTCTAAAAGTACGTAAGATTTTACTTAGCTTAGTAGACAAGCACTTCCCCCGTACAAATAGATTCAGCAAAGTATTTGATAGGTACAACCTGAGAATTTCCTTTAGTTGTGCACCCAATGTAAAAAAGGATTTTAACAGGTAGGCCCACCTGAGACAGGGGCAGGATGCTCATGTAGGGGTAGTACATGTCCACGGAGACTCGAATATGAGGCTGAGGTAAACAGCAACAGGACCAAATGGGCAAATATGTGGGAGCGACAGAAGACACCTTCAGAACCCACTATAACAACCGCAAGTCCTCCTTCAACATTCCGGAAATATGTAACGCCACAACCCTGGCCAAGCAAGTATGGCCATTGAAAGAAAGCGCCACCGAATATAGCATAAAGTGGAAAATTCTAAAGAAATGTAAAGCGCACTCTAATAGCAGCAGGAAGTGCAGATTATGTTTGGCTGAGAAAAGAGCCATTTTAAAGAGCACCCAGGCATTTACATCATTAACAGAAGTGAAATTTTTAATCCTTACCCGTATGAAAAGAAGTACATCCTATCATACCTGTGCCCCATCATGACTATATTCACCAGTCTCCCAACTTCAACTTCGGCCTTCCATCAATACCTGGGAGTCCGGCAAAGAGTTTGACCAGAGCATACACTAACGTATCCACAAACAAACACGCACACCCCAGCACGGTCGACAG
Organism: Octopus sinensis; assembly: GCF_006345805.1. Lineage (NCBI taxonomy): Eukaryota > Metazoa > Mollusca > Cephalopoda > Octopoda > Octopodidae > Octopus > Octopus sinensis. The sequence goes on from NC_042998.1 coordinate 97,917,998, forward strand.
CTACCCAGGAGATTTTCCCCCACTATCCCCAATATATTCTCCCATACATTGTACCCCTACTCACAACGCACGCACACATAAATGCCCCACAAATGTAACCAATACATAAATGAACGGAAGCACATTAACGAACCCAGCTGGGTATGTCCCACCCCGCAAAAGCTATACATATAGCACCACTACACATATTTCATTTCCATATGAACACCAAACTTAAAGACACACATTTCGCACAGCAACTTTTTTCCAGATAACTCTTGCCGACTTGCAACAAAATCACCCCCAGAGAGGTTGTTTTGGTACCAAAGGCATAACTCTTAGCTCAGTCCCCTGCTCGATTCCTTTCATCATTTTTTTCACACACAACCACACACTGGATGTGTCTATTCACCCCTAACAATAGAGAGCAGTCGCCATATTTTATTCTATGACGGCTACCTCTGATGAGTGCAGGGTTACATAATCGGACTTTTACCTAACACTTCGTTGAACTCCTTGTGCGAAACTAACTGTTAAGACTAGTCGTAATGGATATATAATACTGTACACTTCAATTCATATATATATGAGTGCATTCAACGTGCCCTTCAACTTAACATCAAGGAACTGAGACATCCCAAATCAAAGAAAAATTACAACCAAAAGCCTTACCATACATCTCCACACACAACCCTCTCAATAACGAAGCCTTCGACACCATCCTCCACACATACCCCTAAAAAAAAGACCACAGAATGAACACAATCCTCCAAACACACACGATCATAAAAAGCAAAAGACAGCCTAGATCCATGAAAAGTCTCCTTACACAAGCCCGAATTCACTCCTCACACAGAAGCCGACAGTAAAAAAATGTGGAAGACCCAATTGCGGGATATGCGACTATCTAATTGAGGGATCAGAGTTCTCCTTCAAGCAGGGACAACGGTTTACAGTGAAAAGCAACTTCAATGTGCTTCGGAGAACCTAATATACTCACCTCCGGGTGTCAAGAGCAGTACATAGGCCAAACAAAAAATGGTTGCGTAAACGAATGGCCCTGCACAGATCCCAGATAAAAATTCCCCAAAACAGAAAAAAATACCTTTTAGCCAACACATAGATACTTGCGCCACAAAAAAAACACCAAACTTCAGAATTTTCCCCCTCTACCAATTTAGGGACGATACAACCTCGAGACAACGAATAAGTAAAGAAAATCTCTTTATTACAAAATACAAGCCACTTCTAAACGGGTCTACGACAAACAATTAAATACCTCAACTTTAGAATAAAAGAAAAAAAATTATACACACACAAATATTACACTCCATAGAATCCATTACTAATCAGCCCCTTCATAGCTATACTTACACCCATTCATATTCCCCCTTCTCTGTTTTTTTCTTCTTCTTCTTCTTCCTCTTCTTCTTCATCATCATCATTATCATCATCATCGTCGTCATCATCATCACCACCATCATCACCACCATCTTCTCCTTCTCCTCCTTCTTCTTCTTCTTTTCTTCTTCATTATTCTCATCATCGTCGTCATAATCATCACACCACCACCCCCCCATCGTCATCTTCTCCTTCTCCTTCTTCTTCTTCTTCTTCTTCTTCTTCTTCTTCTACTTCTCCACCCCCTACCCCTTAACTTTGTCACTAATGTTTTTTAGTATAACACCTACGCTAATTCTATAAACAAGCCTGTCAATATAAATATTCTCCTGAATTGAACTGAGACTGCCAGCCGCCACCGACCATTCAAAATACGACCATCAGGGCACTCCCAGATTCTCCCACCCCCCTTTCCCCACCAGCCTTCTTCCTCTACTACCCTTCCAAGAACTCACAACGACCTCCGACACACAAGTGCAAACAAGGGAGTCAGAGAAAGGCAGAATGCCACTTAAATCTGAACACTATTATAGAAATATTCTTTTAAAAAAACTTTTCTTCTAATTTTTCAAAATTTAATTATTTAATCGTTACAGTTGAAAAGGTCTCAAAATGACCGAAACCGGTACTGAAATGTTCACTATAAAATTATTTTAGCATTTTCTATTTTTGACTTGTTTTTTCATATATATATATATATATATATAATATATATATATATATATATACACGGACATAAACATACTATCACCGGTTGTCAAGCGATGGTTGAGGACAAACAGACAAATGTTTGTGTATGTGTGTGTGTGTGTGTGTATGTGGTGTGTGTGTGTGTGTGCGCGCGTGCGTACGTGTCTGTATGTCTGTGCTTGTCCCCAACCGGCTTGACAACTGGCAATAGTGTGTTCACGTACCCGTAACTTAGCGGTTCAGCAAAAATGCCTGATAGAATAAGGAACAGGCTTAAAGAAGTAAGATCTGGTGTCGATTCATTCGACTAAAAATTCTTCAAGACGGTAGCTCAGCATGACCTTAGTCTAATGACTATGTATGGATGGATGGATGGATGGATGGATGGATGGATGGATGGATGGATGGATGGATGGATGGATGGGTGGATGGGTGGGTGGGTGTATGTATAATCATAATAAATATAAGCACAGTGCATATACACTGTCACATAAATCTGATCTCAAACATCGACAATACATGTCCCGAAAATTTCCTGTAAGACAAATTCGTCATATGGACAGTGATAAAGTGTATTATATCAACATTTTATGAAATAAAAAAGAATGACAAAAGGTTTTATAAAAGCATTAAATAGTCAAGATTTTATTCGCTGTCAAAGATTAAAAAATGTGATGAGGTAATGTAAAACGTGATTTCTTACAGCGAATTTTCTTAGGGCAAAAACGCAAGAAGGCAGGCAGGCACACAACACACACACACACACACACACACACACACAACTATATGTTTTTACATGACCAGACTTTTCGTCCGATGCCACTTTGTCCAACTTCACTTCGGCCACGTCTTCTGGTCCGACGTCTTTTTGTCCGATGATTTTTTTTTTGTCCAACGACTTTTTGTCGTATTTTAAATAAACTCTTAAGAAAACAATGTGAACATCAAAATCAAATAATCTTTGAGAATTTTATTGATAGGATTTATCGTTGGACAAAAGAATCATTGGACGAAAAGACGTCAGACCAAAAGACGTTTTACGAATAGCACGGTGCGTGTATGTATGCCAAAATTATCTATTTACAAATTAAAGAGTTACCGTCTAATTTGTTGTTGACCGTTTCTGTGTATGATCATCTTGTAATCTATTTATCTCCCTCTCTCTCTCTCTCTCTCTCTCTCTCTCTCTCTCTCTCTCTCTCTCTCTCCCTCTCTCTCTCTCTCTCTCTCTCTCTCTCTCTCATACATACATACATACAGTTCTGCATACGTTCTTTTATTCTTTTACCATTTACACGTTTCAGTCATTTGACTGCTTCCATGCTGGAGTACCACTTTAAAAGGTTTTTAGTCGAAAAAATTGACCCCAGGACTTATTCTTTCTAAGCCTAGTACGTATTCTACCGGTCACTTTTGCCGAACCGCAAAGTTACAGGGACATAAACACATCGATTGTGTTTGTCCCCCACAGTGATTGTGGGAGACAAACACAGACACAAAGACGCGCACGCGCGCACGCATAAATACATATACCTACGAGGGGGTACCCAAAAGTAACCGGAAACGTTCTCTGTGAGACAAACCCGTTGTAGTTCTAGCTTTCGCCGCTAGGAGCCACTTGATGCCCCCGAGGCATCAGTCTACCGACCGGCGTTGTTCGGTAGGGTTTTACTGCCACGTGGTGCATCTTTGTTTTGCTGTGTTCTCCCTTGTTTGGAGAGTTTTGCGATGGCTGAAACGAACGAATAGCGTGCTTCCGTGAAATTCTGTTTTCTGCTGGGGAAAACGGCAGCCGAAACAGTTGTCATGCCTCAAACAGCTTACAAGGCTGCTGCCATGACCAAAACATAAGCTTACAAGTGGTTTCCGTGCTTTAGGAATTGTCACTTGTCGCTTGAAGACCAACCTTGTTCAGGACGACCGTTGACCTCCCAAACGAATGAAAAAATCACGAAAATTCATGAACTGATCTTGGAGGACTGTCATCGAACAAATGACGAACTTGTTGATATGACTGGTGTGTTCTAGACCTCCTTCCAACGAATTCTGAGTGAGGAATTGCGGATGAAAAGAGTTGCAGCAAAATTTGTGCCTCGCTTGCTCACGGAAAATCAAAAGCAGTCACGACTGAATGCGTGTCGTGGACTGAAAGAACAGTTGGAAGTTGATCTGAATCTTTTTTAGTGACGAAAGCCGGTGCTATGGAATTTGCAGATATGAAAGAGGTGAAGAAAAAGAACGAGGGAGGCGTTAGAAGGCATCATTTTGCAAGAGTTCCAGGACTGCTTCGAACAGAGGAAAACGCGTCTGGATCGATGCATCGCTTCAAACGGAGAATACTTTGAAGGCGATAAAGATGTTAACATGTAAAACTAAGTAAATAAAATAATATTGCAGAATTCCAGTTTCTTTTGGATAGCCCCTCGTATACATGTATGACGTGCTTCTTTCAGTTTCCGTCTACCGAATCCACTCACAAGGATTTGGTTAGACCAGAACCATATGGTTGGGATGTAAGCTTCTTACTACACAGCCACATCTGCGCCTGTTATTAAAAATTATTTATAAACCTATACATTTAAAACTATTTACTGTTAGATCAATGACACTAGTAAATAAAAGCAGAGAAATCCACCATGTAAACACTGCAATGCTATTTGCATGCTTCTTACATATTCTGAACTTGTAATAAACTGTACGCAAATTACTGTAGTGTATAGTGATTGTCGAGAAAGCGGATGTAGAAAGCGGAATTTCGAAAGTGTCAAGAATGTTGCGTATATTAGGTGCTATAAATATATCGTGATAGCGAAACAGTTCTTCAGCTGAGTTCGGAAACACAGATATGAAAATTACTTCCGTCAAGAAGCCATTATTATTTAATGCGTATGAAGTACCAGCATAAGTACCATTAATTAAGATACAAGATTGAATGCTTCAAGAAATCCATAACTTAGATACAAAGACAAGTGTTATGACATTGAAAACCTATAACAGAAAATAAGGCAGGCGATCAGCAATATAAAATCAAAATGTATAACTTTACGATTTCAGATAGTTAACTGTCATATAAAACTTTATGAACAACAACGGGGAAAAGTCGTATATACTAAGCGAAAAGTCCTGTTATAGTTGTAGTGTCTGTCCACTACATAATTAGGGCTTCGGTGTACACTGGTCAGTTGGTGACGACCTGTAAGAATTTCTTTTGTATTATACAGTTTCTACCTACTCCTGCATGCAAAGGTGTAGTAATGTTCTAAATGGAATGAGCACATAAAGGCTCCATGATACATACCAAACAGTTTTTATATTAATGCAAAATATTGTAATATACGTAATATACATATGATATATTACGTATATATATATATATATATATATATATTATACGTAATTGTATTCTACATTCATTAATTTCATGTTTCAGTAATGATCTCATTATATATGAAACTTACAACTACTGATATAGGTGTGACGTGAAAAAGACGAAACTCCAGTGTCGAGAAGTTATGACGTCAGAGTTTGTTTTGGTTCTCTAGATGTCAGCGACCACCAACATACCACAGGAAATTGCGCAGACAGTTCAAAAGTACAGCAGCGTGATCAAATAAAGTAATGATTCCAGAAAGTTTTTCCAAGGTCACGCGATTAACAGAAAGAGCAAAAGAAGGGGATGGGGATTCGCCTTTTGTTGCACAGGTGAACTACAGTTTAAAAAACATTGTTGAAAAGGTACCAATTTTCAAAACTGTGCTCGTGCGGAGCAGTTGCCCCCCCCTTCTTCCCATATTAGCTACTCCACTTCCTGTAGGTATATATATATAATGCATATAGTTGCTATATTTGTAAACAACTCAATCTCGATGTATAAATATCAATAATAGTAACAATTTCTTTGCAGGGCCCAGTTTCGATCTACAGACATCTCGGTTATGGACTAAGTATGCTTCCATTGTACCACTCAGCTCATTGAGAGAGTTTAAGCATACATATATATATATATATATATATATATATTAATAAATGAAATAAAACATATGCATATATATAAACATATATGTACGTACCTACCTCTACATGTACATATACACGCATATATGAGTACAGGACACCAAAGGGACGTCGAACACAAAGAGAAACGAAAACATAGACACAAACCAAAGGAACTGGACATTTTTTTAAAAACAACAAAAAAAATGGAGTACAGGACAATTAACACAAAGAAAAAAACCCTTCTTCAGTCGCTATGGTTTCATCTACTCTACGTTTCGAAGGATAAAAGCGAGACGTATCTTCGACAAGAAACTTTCCTTCCTGCGAAAAGCAAATCAATTAAAATTCTGAGATCTTTTCGTAGAGGGGTAAAAAATGGTAAAAAAATGGTAAAAAAAAACAGGACAGTAACGACAGTACAAAAATATAAACAGTAAAAGACAGGACAGAGAAAAACAAGATAAGAAGGGCTGTTGACGCCGAACGAAAAAAAGTATTGCAAACGCAGAATTTTTTTGTGAACGACAGGGGAGCAGGAAGAATGTCGTCCGTTACCTTGAAAGGCCAGGCTAGAAAGACAGTCAGAGCGGAAGTATCGTCGCGGGTGGACGACGGGAAGGGGGGAGGAGGAGCAAGAGGAAGGGAGAGAAGAAGGGGAATGGCTGCGAGATATATATATATATATATATATATATATATATATACACGAGCAAAACGCCCCCCGTCCAATGGACGGTGTTGAGTTGTCAAACATTTAAACCAAATTTTCTCAAAACAACTTGTCCGACCGTCCCATAGGCCTCCCCTTTGAGAAACACTGATTTAACCTAAATTTGAGACACCAGCTAAAGAAGAAATAAAGAGAGACTTTTTTCTATTCCAAAGAAAAACGATTTTATTCACATAAATATGCAACCGAAGAGTTTAAAGTACCAGTAATGAGATAACACAAACATGGTTTAAACAGTAAGCTTGGCTGTAAGCAGTACAAAAACAACAAAAAATGGAAAGTGCAGTTATGTACAGGTTGCCGGAAGAAAAGCAGGACAAAAACGGCTTTATCGATCGCATTCTCACCTGAAATCAATTTTTGTAATTTTTTCAAAACTTATACACGCCCTGATACCGTCGGTATCTACATATCAAATTTGAGCGCAATCGGATGGAGGCTGCCCGAGATCCTAGAAGACACACACACAGACAGACAGAACGGATTTTATATAATAGATATAATGTATTATTTCCTATATAGTTTGTTCTGGATTACATTACATCTATTACATCATCCATCATATATTATTTATTTATTTGTTCATTTATATCTTCAATTATATGCATTGAACTTTTTCATATATATGAAATATAATAACTACACAACACGTGCCATTGCACTGGAATGTTAATTTACTTACTGAAAGGAGACATTTTATTCTGCCAATACTCTGAGAGCTGCATTTGACAAACCGCATGGATAGATCTATGCGTTGCAAATTTTCTTAGTGTCTTTTTATTACCCATTTTCAGATCAGCCACAAGCAAATCAATAATTGTTTCCCCAGCGCGGCATAGCCAGCGAGCTTGCAAGTTTATATATTATACATATATTAACAAGAGAAAACAAATGCATTGACTTTGACAGGACTTTGCAATAAATATAAAATACATTGAAATCTAACAGCCATATCGAAGGGAGAAGAGTCTCTCTTGAACTTGTGACAGTGTCATTACACGTCATTTAAAAGTTACAAGCCTTCGCTAGACAACACAAGAAGGTACATGTAATCACGACATAACCTGATAAGCATAAAAGAGGTGTAAAGTGTGGTTGTGTAGTAAGGAGCTTGCTTCCAAACCACATGGTTTCGGGCTCAGTCCCATTGCGTAGCACCTTGGGCAAGTGTCTTCTACTATAACCTCGGGCCGACCAAAGCCTTGTGAGTGGATTTGATAGACGGAAACTGAAAGAAACCCCCCCTCTCTCTCTCTCGCTATATATATATATATATATATATATATATAATATATATATATATATATATATATATATATATATATATATATATATATATATATATGTATGTATATATTTGTGTGTGTGTATGTGTTTGTATCCCCACCATCGCTTGTCAACCGATGCAGGTGTGCTTATGACTCAGTAACTAGAGGTTCATCAAAAGAGACCGATGGAATAAGTACTAGACTTACAAAGTCTTGGGGTCGATGTCTTCGACTAAAACCTTTTAAGGCGGTGCTCCAGCATGGCCGCAATCAAATGACTGAAACAAGTAAAAGAATAAAAGAATGTATGTATGCACATACACACACTCGCATATATATGTATATATATATATATATATATACATATATATATAGGTTGTCGTTGACTTACAATCACAATTGGTTCCGACTAATTGATCGTAAATCGGCCTGTAGGCCTACATAGCTTTGTTTTATATTTTTACATTCTTAAGGTAAATTCTCAGGCAAAAGTCACACACAGCATTCTGTATTATACAACAGCAGTGTTATTTGTGCATAGAAAAGTATCAAAGAATGCAAATACGAGAATTACACAATGTAGTGTAAGAAACAGTTGCAATACTTACATAAAAATTGATTGTAGACTGGTGCTTGGCTGTGGATCTTTGATGACGTTTGCTGAGGAAACAGTAGTAGTAGTCGGAGTTGTTGTTTTTTTTATAAACATGTTAAGCCTTGTCTGAATTATTTGTGTCTTTTTCTCTTCATGAATTTCATTATACGGACGAAACACATCGTGTGCCACCCGTTCAATCCTTGCAAATCGTTCGATGTTTGGGTCTATTGCTTCAAAGTGTGCAAGAGGTTTATTCAGTTGAAATAAACCTTCTGATAATCCTTTTGTAGTGAAACTCCTTTCTGGTACCTCCTCTTCTTTCTCTACTTCCCTCCTTTCTCTTCTTCCCCCCTTTCTTCCTCCATACACTCTTTTACCAATTCAATAAGCTCTTCATTTGTAAGTTCTTCGGATTCTTGGTCTAGCGAATCTTCGATAACTTTCACTTCACACTCCAAAAGAAGGTCTTTAGCCAGTTTTATTACTTTCATTTCAAATTCATGTTCACTTATAAATCCATCAAAAGTGTCAACAAAGCATTTTCCAACACAATTTTTCCAGATGGTTTTAAGGCATTTCTTTGTCACAGCCTCTCAGGTGGTAGCGATATTCTCGATACACGTCAGAATATTGTACTTTTTCCAAAATTCTCGCAGTAATAGTTCTTGGTCGGTGGCTATGGCTTGAGCGAAGGTGGTTCGCAGATAGTTAGCCTTCAGTGTACCAATCGAACCTTGATCCATTGGCTGGATGGGTGAAGTCGTGTTCGACAAAAAAATCATCACTTCACGTCGGGATGAAGATGCGATAAATGAGCTGGATGTCCATGCGCATTATCCTGAGGCAATAAAATCTTGAAAGGAATCCCTTTCTCTAAACAATATCCACGAACTTGAGGAATAAAACAATTTAGAAACCAGTCTTCAAACAGCACTTGTGTCGTCCATGCTTTAGTCTGAGAACGAAAGTAGACGGGTAATGTGCACTTATCGACATTCTTGAACGCACGCGGGTTTTCTGACTGGTAAATTAAGAAAGCAATTGCAGCGTGGAAGGTGTTTATAAGCCATTTAAAAACACACAAAAACCGTTAGATTCACTTCAACATTTAAATTTAATTTGTCAAAATATTTTCGTCGCTTTCAGCATCTTAGCACGGAATTTTGTAAGTGAAGAGGTCGCGGTTTCAAAGCGACGTTAATATTTTGACAAATTAAATTTAAATGTTGAAGTGAATCTGTGTTTCTATATGGCTTATAATACATTCCACGCTGCAATTATGTTTGCTTCAGTACACCAACTCAGATCAAGTCCCTTGCTATGCAAGTACATCTCCGTAAAATTAAAAAAGGTTTCAGCTTAAACCCTGCAAAGTTCCCGCCAAGCAGCAGAGTCAGCCTATACTTAAATGCTTTAAATCTAGACATGCATTTGGCTTCTTTGTTAATGTAAGTGCGTCCTGGCATGCGTTTCCAAAACACTCTTGTTTCATCCAAGTTAAAAATCTGCTCTGTTAGATAGCCTTCATCTGTAATTTCGTTCAAATAGCTAAAACAACTTACCAGTGGCTTCCTTGTCTGCACTCGCCGCTTCTCCAGTCACTCGAACATTATGAAGTTGGAATCTTTCTTTAAATCTTTTGAACGAGTGAGTACTTGCTAAAAACCCTTGACTGTATTCTTCTTTGGAACTCTCAGACTTCTAGCCTTCGACTGCACAGTAAAAAGACTTAATGGTGTCCGTTTTTGGATCTGATTTTCAATCCAAATTTGTAGTAATTTTTCTATTTCGTGGATTGGCCCAGTCCGCTGCTTTGTTATAACTGTAGATCGTATGGGTACTTAACCTTTCACAGCTTCTTGAATCCTTTCTTTATCCTTCAAAATTGTTGAAACAGTAGAGTGTGATAACTTGCAATCTCATTCGCTTTCTTTCCTCCTTCGTGCTGTCTAATAACGATCATTTTTGTGTCGAGGTCGATGGCCTTTCTTTGCTTCTTGGCAGTTTGAGGAGCAGATGAAGACAATTTCTTTTTTGTAGACATTTTAGGGAATATTTTTTGAAAAATATAAAAGTCAAGACACAGTACCACCGGAAGAGTTACACTCTATCGAACCTGGCATTAGTCAAAAATTTCGAAGTCTCAAACAGTCGCCTTATAAACAATGTCTCCGCGACAGGATATTCATCCAACAGTTGGGATAACCACGGTGGCGACCGATAACCAAACCTAGGGTAAGAGTTTGTTATCTGACACCAATCGTCGTAAAGTCGATCGGTCGTAAGTCGGATAGGTCGTAAGTTGACGATGACCTGTATATATATGTATGTATGTATATATATATATATATATATGTGTGTGTGTGTGTGTGTGTGTGTGTGTGTGTGTGTGGTGTGTGTGTGTGTGTGTGTGTGTGTGTGTGTGTGTATACAGCCAGCCCTGATGAACTGAACGAACTTCTTTTAGCAAATATAAAGGGAGTAGAGAGATTCTATGATCAAAATTACCGAATAGCAAGTCTGATTCTTTTAAGGAAATAATATGTAATTTATCAATTTCTCGTGTTCGTTGCTTATATAACAGAACTTGATGGTTATGTAAGAAATCACGCTGTCTATAGCAGCCTTAAAAGACATCAATGTTCAGTGATGTATGTTATGATAAATGATAGACTACCGCAGTGTTAATTCCTACATCCTTTTTATTATGTAGGTTTGTCTCTATTAATCTTCTGCATTGTTCTCTTTACTATTGTATACATATACAAGATTAACAGCAGTGCACATAAAGTATAGAATCGATAGAGACAGGTCAGTGACAATTTATTTTCAGTCGTTGTGTATGAGGTAGCTTTGTCAGTATAAACATCACTATAGAGATCATTGTTTACAATTTCATTTTTAATCTTTTTCATCGGCGTCACAGTAATATTCGCATTTCTCGTACATATGTTAATAGGTAAAAGAAAAGGGAATTTAGGTTGTTACTGCTGCAACTAGGATGTAATGTTAAAAGAATGGTTAGAACGCCGAACTAGATACCTTTCAGTATTTAATGTTCTACAGTATTAATCTATCAGAGTTCTGAGTTCAGATCCAGTCGGTATTGGCTTTATCTTTCATCCTTCTTGGATCAATAAGATAAGCACGAGTGATATATTGGGTTCAACTGTGCTCCATCTCTACAAAGGATGATCTTTTGTTTGATGAGCCTATGAAACTAAAATCCCTTCATGTTGAGATGACGACACGGATTCATTTTTCGATTGAAGCCACTTTACTGGTGCACTTAAGGATTTTCAAAAGAGTGTTATTGATACCGAATCTAATAAAGCTTATATATGGAATCATTCAAGAAGCTGGAAGGTGAAGAAATCTGGAATGTAAATGTGTAGTTACGGGCTTTTGTGAATATGTGTTTGAATGTGAATGTGTGTATATAAGTAGATGTTTGTGTATGTACTTGCACTTGTGTAATAGGAGCTCATGTCTTTTTTAATGCGTGTGTGTGTGTGTGCATGCATGTGTGATTACCTTTAATGTATACCGCATTTACACGATCTATTCTTTAAGTATCGTAAATTTTCAACCTCCCTACAATAATTGAGATTGTTGAGAGAGCAAACACTTATATTACAGTCTTTTGTTTCGACGTTTTGCATATAAATCCAGTGTCGAGAAAATAATTACTATTAATTTTCTGGAATTGATTCTATCAACTGTATGGCTTTTATGATAAAAATTGATTTAATGTTTTTCCAATCAATGATAATTAATATATCTCTAATATTAACATATATAAATAGGCGGAAAGGCGCAGGCGTGGTTGTGTGGTAAGAAGTTTGCTTCCCAACAATACGGTTCCGGGTTCAGTCTCACTATGTTACACTTTCGACAAGTGTCTTCTACTATAGCCTTAGGCCGACCAAAGCCTTGTGAGTGTATCTGGTAGACGAAAACTGAAAGAAACCCGTCGTATCTACTGATAGATAGATTCGTTTAGATGCGTGTGTATGTGTGTGTGGTGTGTGTGTGTTTGTTTTTGTCCCCTACCACCGTTTGACAACTGATGTTGGTTTGTCTACGTCCCCGTAACTTAGCGGTTCGGCAAAATGGGACGATAGAATAAGTTGCACAATTCTTTTTAAAAAGCACTAGGTCGATTTGTTTGATTAAATTCCTCAAGGTGTCCCAGTATGGCTGCAGTCCAATGAAAGAAACAAATAAAAGATGAAAGATAAATGTCGGTTAGTTGATTGGTTGATTTCTTCAGACAAGCTTTACATTGTAATATATGAGTGTGTGTGTGTGTGTGTTTGCATGTGTGTGTGAGTGTGCGTGTGAGTGTGTGTGCGTGTGTGTATGTGTGTGTAGGAAGTGCTCAGCCAACTTTAAAATCCCCTCTTCTATCGCCTCCTCCCCTCCGACCACACCTCCTCCTACAAACAGCGAGTGCCCTTCACCATCCGTGATCTCGATCCTCTTCTGCTCTTCCCCACCGCCACCAACCTCATCGTCCGAATACCCCGTACCTCCACCATCTATTTCCTTCCCAAAATACAGAAACCTAACAACTCTGGCCGCCCTATCGTTTCTACCTGTAATTGCCCCACCGAACTCATTTCCAAATACTTTGACCGCATCCTGTTGCTGCCCTCTCATCCCACATACACGATACTAATCACAACCTTTGGCTCTTCAATTCCTTTTCTTTCCCTCCCGACCCATCACACCTCCTCTTCACCTTGGACATCAACTCCTTATACACGGTGATTCCCCACAACGACGGTCTCTTAGCTCTCAATACTTCCTCCACCGTCGCCCTTACCCCACACTCAGCACCCCCACCCTTCTTCGCCTGGCAGAGCTCGTCCTCGCCCTCAACTGCTTTACGTTCGCTGGGGAAACCTACCAACAGTGTTAGGGGTAGCGATGGAAACGAGAATGGGCCCCAATTTCGCCAGCCTATTTGTTGGTCACATTGAGGCCCAAGCATTCTCCCAATTCTCCGGACTGACCCCAGAGCTACATAGACAACTGTATAGGTGCCACCTCCCTCTCCCGTGAACAACTCAGGAACTTCGTCTCTTTCCTCTCTAACTCCCACCATTCTCTTCAATTCACTTCTCCTATCTCTAACACCTCGGTTAATTTCCTTGATATCTCTCTTATCATTGACCACCCCTCCCACCCTCTCACCACCTCCGCCTTCTTCAAAACCACAGATTCCCACCTCTACTTCAATTTCCCCCCCTCCCATCCCTTCCACACCAAACGGGCCATCCCCTACTCCCAGTTCCTCCGCCTCCGACGCTTGTGCAGCCGGGACCAGGATTTTGAGACTCAGTCCCAGTACCTTGCCCGCCTGTTCATGCATTGAGGATACCCCACAACCCTTGTCCAAACCGCCCTTACTCGCACTCGTCGAATCGATCGCACCACCGCCCTCCCTCCATTCCCATACCAACCCCCTAACCGCACCCCCTTTCCCCTCCTTTTCCACCCCTCAACCCTATTCCATCGTCGGAGGATCCTACGAGCCTTTCGTCGTCTCCAGCTCACTGGTTGTATACGCATTATTTGGGAGAAGACATTTTCACTTTATTTCATAGTTCGTATTCAAAAAGTTTTAAAAAAATTAATGACGGAATTACTCTCCGTGTTGATTTTTATATTTTGGAAGTTCGTGTAGTCTTCATTCACCATCACTCTCTCTCTCTCTCACTCATACGTACGTACATACATACATACATACATACATACATACATACATACATTTCTTGAGAAATTAGGCTTCTCAAAACCAGAAAGGAGAAAGCTAATTCGAAGACTACAGATCCAATCTATCACTGGAACTGTAAAAATTTGTAAAACTTTCCAGAAGTTTATCATTTAAATATATATGAGCATGTCTAGATATGCAACTATATGCATGAGAATACATACATAAAACATACATATCTGCACATACATAGATACATACATACATACATACATACATACATACATACATACATACATACATACATACATACATTTAAAAAAAGACTCCGCCGGTTACGACGACGAGGGTCCCAGCTGATACGATCAACGGAACAGCTTGCTCGTGAAATTAACGTGCAAATGGCTGAGCATTCCACAGACACGTGTACCCTTAACGTAGTTCTCGGGGATAATCAGCGTGACACAGAGAGTGACAAGGCGACCCTTTGAAATACAAGTACAACTCATTTTTGCCAGCTGAGTGGACTGGAGCAACGTGAAATAAAGTGTCTTGCTCAAGGACACAACGCGTCGCCGGGAATCGAACTCACAACCTTACGATCATGAGCCGAATGCCCTAACCACTAAGCCACGCGCCCTCACATACATACATACATACATACATACATACATACATACATACAGGTTAGAAACCAGTTCTTTCTCTATTGGCAAGAAATCTTGAAATAAACTGAATAAGGACATACATACATACAATTCATTGTTGGTTATAATACAGTAGCCTTTTGCTCTAAGAATAAATACTGCAGGATTGAAAAAGGAAGAAAATTAAGCCAGGAATGCACAAAATGAATCTTTACCTACTGAATAAGTGAAACGAATAAATAAGGTTTTAATCTAGTTATTAAGCATCATTATTATAGATTTCAAAATCAGAAAAGAGCCTACGAAATATCTTGGTCCGTTTTAAGAACAGCCTACAAGGGGTCGTGAAAGCGAGTGCACTATATGTTCATAAGAGGCATTAGACATTCCGCAGCATAAAGATAGTTTCATAAATGAGCGTAATGAATTATTAATTAGATTCCCCAGCAAATAGAAAGGGTTTTTCGTTAAAATTTCAGTATCCTAGAATTTTTAGGGAGGAGTGCCGGGGGGTTATATTCATCTTCCGTCTTTACCTATTCAACCTTATTTCGTCTAACTTTTCTTTAACTTAATAATTATTAAGGGATAATTGGAATTAGACCTTGATTAATTATTACTCGGTTAAATTTTACTGGAACTCTGAATGTAAAAGCCAGAACAAATATCACAAGGCATTAGCCCGATGCTCTAATAATTTTGCTAATCTATCACCATTAAACCTATTTGCAATGTACTGAAAATAAAGACGGTAATGGGAAATAGAGTATTTTTCAAAGTTTCTATTTTTCTTTCTTCTAATTTCTCTGCTGCCTTTATTTTTCTTACCTCTAGTAATTTTTATTCACTTTTGTCTCCTTCCCCCACCCTCTCTCACATTCTTTCTAGCCCTCTCTTTCTTTCTGTTTTTATCCTCTCTCCCTCTCTCTCTCTCTCTCTCTCTCTCTCTGGGGTTTATTTAATAATATATGGTATTCCAAAAGAAATAACAGTGTAATTTGTTATAATATGATATAGTCAAGTCATAAAAACGACAGTTAATATTGTATTAATGACTAAAGAAAAAATATTCATGAGATTTTGATATATGAATAAATATACTCTTGTTTTTTTTTTATCTCTTCTCATTGTTAACAGTCTATTGTCTAATACTTTTGAACTTTATTTCGAAATATTTATAAGTCCCTTCTCGGAGAAATATGTGACAAATATAATGACATGTCTTTAAAACTATAAACACACAACAAACATATATACGGTGGGCTTCTACACAAATTTCCATCTACCAAATTCACTCACTGATCATTGGTCAGCTCTCAGCTATAATAGAAGACACTTATCCAAGGTGCAGTGCAGTTGGACTGAAACCGAAACCATGTCGTTACAAATCTAGCTTCTTAACCCCGCAACCATGCCGGTATCTATCGGTTTTTGCTCCGTTATCCTTTTCTCCACGCTATCTTTCTTTTTCTCTTCTTCATCCTTATTCTAGTTATTTTTCTCTAAATAAAACAAACGAGTCGGTAGAACTGCCTGACTATATCCTTAATATCATTTCGTTTTGTTCATGCACCTGAAGAACAGTTCGTTGTTTTTGTACAAACAGCATTTTTATTTCGCAGTTTAAGCGATTTAGAAGAGCAGTTTCTGTTCGATAACACAAGAGCTGGTAACAAAAATTCGTATATATGTATATATATATATATATATATATATATATATATATATATATATATGTATGTGTGTTTATGTTTGTGTGCCTGTGTTTGTCCCCCCCCCCAACATCGCTTGACAACCGATGCTGATGTGCTTACGTCCCCGTAACTTAGCGGTTCGGCAAAAGAAACCGATAGAATAAGTACTAGGCTTAAAAAGAATAAGTCCTGGGGACGATTTGCTCGACTAAAGGCGGTGCTCCAGCATGGCCACAGTCAAATGACTGAAACAAATAAAAGACTAAAAGAGTAAAGAGGGCCACTTCAACTAATATTTTCTTCCTATCATTTATTTGCTACATATAATTGTTACACACACAAGCACACACACTCACACACACATACATATATATATATTCTTTTACACGTTCAAGTCATTGGACTGCAGCCATGCTGGAGCACCGCCTTAAAGGCTTTCAGTCCAATAAATCGACTCCATAACTTATTTTTTTGTAAGCCTAGAACTTATTTTATCGGTCTCTTTTGCCAAACCGCTAAGCTGCACGGAAATAAACGCACCAACATCGGCTGTCAAGCGATGGTGGGGTGGAGAAACACAGATACAAAGACACTCACTCACACACACACACACACACCACACACACACACACACATATACAACATGCCTTTTTTCAGTTTCCGTCAACCAAATCCATTCACAAGCCCGGAGCTGTAGTAAAAGACATTTGATCAAGGTGCCACACAGTGGGACTGAACCTGGAACCATGTAGTTAGGAAGCAAACTTCTTATCACACAGCCACGCCTGTGACTATATTTGTGTAATTAAACATAAAAATTGCGAAGGGAAATAGATAACTCGAATGAGCTAATGATATGAATTTAGATAATTAAAATTAAAATGCAGTGTACTGAATAGGTTTCTCAATAAATTCCTAAATTATGGCGGTAACAGTCAACGACCCCCAAAGAAAAATGGAGATGATTTCGGAATTTGTGAACAATTACCGCTACGTTTTTGCTTCCTTTCTCCTATCTAGTAGTAAATTTCAATAAACGAAGAATTCATTGTATACTTCATTCGGTATGTCGCCTTGTAACTGAAACATTTTTGTATGGGTTTTATAAGTACCGTAAATCCTCGAGTATAGTCCGCCCTTGAGTATAATACGCAGGGGATTTTTAGGGGGCTGTACCTCTGAAAACCTAAACCTTGTGTATAATACGCACCCTTTCTCTAACTTGAGTCAAGGAGGTCTATATAACGTCATTGGTTTGTAAAAATATATACGGTAACGTCCTTTATTATTATTGCACATATAACAATGCAAACGTGTAGCTTTTTTGTGCATTTTGTTTGCAGAAAATAAAGAAATAACAGTAATAACGTTTAATAAATGTTGCTTACTGCAAGTTATGGATGATTCTTTTAAGGTTTTATTGCTTTCAGGCTTAGCTTAAGGTATTTTCGCGCCCGACATCACAAAATGCGTCTGAATAAACATTGCCGGACAGCAAATAGAGACTCGGACATTGCTTAGAAAATAATTTTCGTTTTTAACCTCGTATATAGTACGCACTAGGGATTTTGACTTTTAAATTTTGGGGGAAAAAATGCGGATTATACTCAAGGATTTACGGTATTGACCGCAATTTCTTCCACGCTACACAGTAAAGCATTAGGTTACTTTCTCGTGTGGTTAAAGGGCTCTTTTTGGTCACACAAAAATTAACGTGTTTTCCTCAGAAATATTGGCTTATGCTAAAATATGTGGGGAAAAAAATTACTTTGAATGAGTCGAAGGGTTGATGAGGATTTTTCAAAGATGTATTTTGGGAACTCATTTCTTGTGAGAAATATAACATCGAATATTTTTGATGCTGGTCCAAAAACCAACTGTGGTGCGTCATGAGCAAATTGCAGCCCGAGGGACTCTCTGAATAGCATGTTTAACAAAAAATTACCTTGAATATTTTTAGTAGTGTGATCCGCATGTAGATAAGCCTTATCTCATGCAGCCCACTTCTTGTAAAATGTTGTTCATGCCTGTTCTACGGAACCATTCAATCTGTCTATTCCTCATAATGTATCTAGTGTGACAACTATACTATTTCTATATATATTTTTTAAATGGACACCATACATAATGTAGTCTAAGATACACTGTTAAAACAGGATTGCCATGGTAGGAATGGTTTTGATTATAAGTTTACCCATTGAAGGTTAACCTGAATTCAAATTACAACATCGTCCTCAGGCTAAGAAAACTAGATTCTTAATAATATGTTTGTGTGAATCAGAGAATGATTTACCACAGATATCACTCTGATATCGCTTCTCTTCTTTATGTCTACGTTTGTGTTTAGTTGATTCGCTACTTTCAGATAAGGATTTACCACAGTAAGTCGAATATCGGTTAATTAGTGGTGACATCCCCTACTTTTATTGAGTTATATTTATGGTCCAACATCCAAGTCTTTTAACTTTTTTTACATCACACATCACAGAGAAATATGTTGATGTCACAGACAAGCGGAACTTTGTTCCTTATCACCATAAATCGATATCATATTCTTTGTTTATGGAACTTGTATTGCTTTGTATTATTTCTTTACTTTAAGTAGCCGCTATTTACGATGTTAACAACCTCTATTAACGTTTTCGACTAAAATGAATAGATTGCTTCAACAATTTGCAACCTATAAAATATACCAAGTGAAAATTTAAAACTGTCTTCTAATAAAAAGTGAATATACTGGAAATGGTTGGTGGGGATGGTTGGTTTCTTTATACTCCATCGTACAAAAATAAAACTGTAGTATTTAATGAAACAACTGTTTTAAAGGAAGGCTAGAAGTGAATTAACAGAAGACATCACTGTTTCATATGTGGTACGCATTTATCCGTCGACGCAATAGTGACGCAACAGTGCTGATGTTAATAACAGTTAACTGAAGGAAAATTATTCATCTTTTATGTATCTTCATTTCAAGTATACTATCGTTTACAATCGAATTCTCAAAACTATATCGATTTACCTTGTATCAATTCACATCGATTGGATTTTAGGACAGTGGTGAGGAAATTGATTAAACATGGTCACAGTATAACCACGATCTCATGCAACCTTAAGTTAACACAACGCTCATTTATTAAATAGTACTCAGCCTGCTTACAGCAATCACATATATTTATTCTCGGCTTATTGAAAGCTTGGTAGATTAATCCAGTGTGAGTTAAGTACCTTAGTCATAGAAACATTAAAGCATAGGTAATGGATTATGGGCCATCGGCACCATTATCTCACCATTACCTTATATAATGACTGAAGAACTGGCTCATTAGTAATGTGGATTTTGAATTTAGAGTTTAAATTTATTCAAAGCAAAAGACTACCTGTCTA